>NC_137817.1:58667553-58825053 GCF_963921795.1 Nannobrachium achirus | reverse complement strand
GTATCAATGCAATGGCGAAATACCCTGTTACAAGTAAAAGTCCGGAATTCAAAAATGTACTTGAGCAAAAGTTCAAAAGTATTGGTATGAACATGTACTTAAAGTACCAAAAGTAAAAGTATCTTTAATAAAACTTATTATGCATAACTGTATGAAATGTATATTTTGTATATGTAAGTGGTTAATGTACGTTTTGTAATAATAATCAAAATTCTACAATGTATTGGATTAAAATTCAAACTATAACAAATTGGAAATACGCCAGTAACGTTAAAAAAGTACAGACACTATAAAATCTATGTTGAAGCCATATGTGGTGCAAATCACAGACCCTACAAGTAAGATGCCCTAAGGTCAAGAAGCGACCGCCAGTGCACACAGACTGCGTGTTGAGAATCTGTGAAAGCCACAGCCAATCAGCGTCGCGCCACAGACCCATGTGAATGAGTGTTACACCTGCCTTCAATGCTTTAGTGCCCCCACGTGGACTATGTGTGTGTGTATGTATGTGTAGTGATACGCGGAAGCGGGGATTGAACCCGGGACTCCCACTCGCCAGTCCAACGCACAACCAGTCGTGCTAATAGGGCTGAGCCCGATTAGCAGGGCTGTTGTCACTGGTTCATGGCTGGTACTAACTGTGGGGGCTACAATCGCCCCCCTGATCTTTGGAGCGCGCCCTCGCGCTTCACACTTTACGCTGCGGACCGCCGCACACGACGTGGACCTGTCCCTCACGTGAGGATATCACGCTCCTCATCCTGCCGACAACGCCAGATTGTAGTGATACACGGAAGCGGGGATTGAACCCGGGACTCCCACTCGCCAGTCCAACGCACAACCAGTCGTGCTAATAGGGCTGAGCCCGATTAGCAGGGCTGTTGTCGCTGGTTCATGGCTGGTACTAACTGTGGGGGCTACATATGTATGTATGTATGTATGTATGTATGTATGTATGTATGTATGTATGTATTAGCGTGACTCACTGACTTACAGACATGAGCTGGACACTTTCACATTAACTGCGTCCTGACGGTCACAATAAAAGCTATAGTGAAGCGCACTGTAGGGGCAAAGATGAGGTACAAACTAAGACCCTCTAAAAGCTCTAGTGAAGCTACAGAACAGACGGTGGAGATGAGGACTCAGTCGGTGGGGTAGAGAAGGAATCCGGTGAAGATGTTGAGGTGTCTGTTGGAGTCGCACATCTTGCAGCCGGCGGGCAGTAACACGTACACCTGGTACCCAGCATAGAGGTGCATGGCCAGCACTGAGGTGGTGCTGTCTTCCTGGTCCTGGAAAACAAGTAGTTAGGGAAAGTTAGCCGAGTCTGGAGAACAGACTTTACTATACACAGCCACAGAGTGTATAGTAAAGTCAATGAGACGCCAACTTTGATTGGCTCCCACAAAGTTTCCCAAAGGGAGACAAATAAGAATCAAGCATTCAACCAAGCTGTGTAATAACCACACACACACACACACACACACACACACACACACACACACACACACACACACACACACACACACACACACACACACACACACACACACACACACACACAAACTAGAAAAGCAGTTCCTGCAGAAACTGCGTGGGCTAGCTGAAAACACGCACAAAGTATAATACGTAGCCTATCCATTGTATATGGAAATATGGACATATTGGTTGGATCGGCGGTTCTACAAAAATAAAGTTGTTTTGTACATTGTGCAAGTACAGTAATGGCAGGGGAAGCAGCTAAGAACAGGCAAAAATCTGAGCTAACCGTGTGCAAAAGTTGGAGTCTGTAGAACCAACCGTGTGCTGTGAGACCCCCGACATGCTTACTCAGTTATGTGAAAGTCCTGGATGGAATACCTTTTATGCCCATATATGGAGATCCCTATCTGTAGAACTAGCCACACTGGTTAGACTGACATGTAATTAGTTGTGTTTCCATAAAGCCTGTTAATGCGCATTAAGAGTTTTGCGCAAAAATCTTTTTATGGAAACACTTCAAAATTCGAATGAACTTTCATTATCCGCAAAAACTTTATCCGCTTGGAGGAGGTGGATTTTGAGGATTTATCGAATAAACCAAATGCGCATTAGTGAATGGAAACGGGTCAAACCGTCTGAACTCCGTCTGTAAATTTCTCCCGTTTTCACAACGTGCCAGCTCAGCTCAGTCTTTACAGACTGTAGTGCAAAGACAACCTCCGACAGAACTTAAAACGAAGATTTGTTCAAGCTTTGTTCATGACACCCGCAGATGGAAACAGGCTAAATTAGCTTTGTCTTGATGGGTATTTCTGATAATTTGCTTCCTATTTTCGAATAAGTTTATGGAAACCCAATTATAGTCTATACTATAGACTATACGTCAGTCTATTAGCTCTATATACTGTTCTTGTTTGTTATTCCTTCCAGTGGAAGGTATTTTGCACATCTTGCTGTCTTCAATAGGCAACAGGGTTATGAAGAAAGCTGTACGTAAGATTTGTATTAAAAAAAAAAAAAAAATTAACGTTTAGCTTTCTAGTCTTGATGAATTCTTGTTTCACAGATATGGGCTTAATATTGATGACATCGGGGATCTCCATATATGGGCATAAAAGGGATTCTGTTAGTGTGGTTCCCCTGACATCACAGTGATGTCAGAGCAAATCTTCATGTTTTTTCAAAAATAGCTAAAGTATAAAATAATTCCAGGCCTAAATGGCTCAAAATAGCCAAGGAGTGTCGTGGCTGGCATGCGGACAGACCTGTCTGTAATTCTCGCTGGGGTTGATCACGGCCACCCCGTTGACCATCAGCTTGGCACAGAGGTGCAGCTTGGTGAAAGGCTCGCCCGTGTTGCTGTAGACGGTGAGCGACAGGAAGTAGACGCCCGAGATGGCCACGGTGAACACGCCCGTCACCGTGCTGTAGTCGTCGCCCAGGTTGATGAACACGTACTTGTAGACCACCACAATATCATTCGTCTTGTTAACCAGGCACTCCAGGTGCTCCGCGTCGTTCAGCGACACTGAGAAGGCACTGCGACTGGCTGCGTGGAGGCAGGGAGGTGCAGAGAATGAATGAATGAATGATCAGCTAACACAGGGATTGATGACAGAACCCTCGCTAAACACCCCAGGACAAAAATCCACTCGTCCTAGACTCTTCTCGCTCCTGGTCCCCAAACTGTGGATTCTAAAACGGCTATTTCCATTCCTTGATTCTGATTGGCTGGTTTCCCTTAATTGATGTGGTATATGAGACTATAACCCACACCTTGAATCCGTTTATATCAAACCCAGGTGCGTTATTTCTTAAACTCATCTCTGTCATGGTTGTATTAATAAACTCCCCTCTATCAGGTTGTTACATTAATAAACTCCCCTCTATCAGGTTGTTACATTAATAAACTCCCCTCTATCAGGTTGTTACATTAATAAACTCAGCTCTATCAGGTTGTTACATTAATAAACTCACCTCTAAGAGGTTGTAACATTAATAAACTCACCTTTCTCGTGGTGTAGATAATTCCACACGCTGGTCAGGTTGGTCTGCAGGTCGGTCAGGCTGTGGTTGAAGGACCTCGCCATGGCTCTCCGCGCTGTCCCCCAAAAACACCACCAAAAAGGTTAACAGGGTTCACACACATTTTTAACAATGAATTTTCAAAACTTTTCCTTAGTGTTTCCGAAATATTTCAGCCCATTACCGGGCCAATAGCAATCGTACGGCTCAATAATGAGACTCTTAAACCAGTGTGTTATTAATGCAGTGAGCGAAGTTGTCATGTGACAAAAAGAATGTACATTCTACACACTGCATTTTACCATTTTACACATTTCACCTAATGTTGGACAAAAGGAAAAAAAGAATATTTGGTTGCTGTCGGGCAGAAACCTCTTATCTCCATATAGTACGCTTCTACATTATCACACTACAGCGTCTCACAAAACAATCTAAAGTGCAGTCAGTTGTTTGCTTGTGCCTGCGGTAAAATAATACTATCCACGGATAGTAATCATCATCATCATGCCTGTTGCTAAGGTATGGCAACATGACCTTAGCTTTTGCTGAACCGACGCTACTGATCCCGAACAGTAACGATTTAGCCATTATGAGGTTTCCATCTGACAGAGACGATATTCTAACGTCCAAAACATTTGATCAATTCCAAACCTTTTCCGGGCCTGGAAAACATTTTTTCTAATTTCTAAATAATTCCAGGGATTTCACGACCTTGGGAAACTCGTGGGAGTTAAAAATATGGAGACTAAAAACAAAATACATTTTCACAACTGAAAAAGTCATATTATGTGATCTGTGAAACAGTGTGAAAGGAGCTTTCTTTTGGAGCGGCGCTAACTGCTCCTACGTATGGCTTTGTGTATATGTACTTACCTACAGTATGTCCCTATGTCCGCATGAGCACGAGACTAATGTCATAGAAAGTACGCAGAGACCGACATCACTGGACAGAACGGCCCATAAAAGGAGATATCGTCACGGTCGGGTAGAAACCTCCTATCTCCAAGTTTCAAATGTGTAATTTTTTTTTCCGTAAAGTAAAGCATCGCATCATCATACAAAAACTGTCGCACAAAACTAGTGAAGATAACCGATCTACAAGCACACAACGCGGCTTGTAGATCGTCTATTTTCACTACTTTAAAATTGTTTTTGAAATAACAACAAGGAAAGGTTTTAATTTTATTCTTCTTAAAGTTTATGTGAGATGAATTCACCGTCAGTGCTCTGTGTCCTCAGGGCTGACAGCTCCTTCTGCAAGTCTGGAAACACAATGAATGGAGACTTAGACATTCACTTAAATCAAACCAAATCTTTAAAACAGTATTCATATCAAATAGATCATGCAGCATGTCAAAAAAGACTGGATAAACAATGTTATTCTCAGCAGAACCATCTGTTAAAGTTTAAGTGACGTGAATCAGGTTATTCTCATCAGAATCATCAGAAAGTTTTTGTGCGCTGAATTCACCTGCGGTCGTGGCTTGCAGCACCCACACGTCATTGTGAATTGCTGTAATGACACGAATTAAAAACATTTGCGTTAGTCATTGTTTTATAGTAATAAATATAAACACACGGCAGATGTGATCAAGCAGATGAAGAACGATTGAATGGCCATTAAAAGTTCACCCGCCAAAATGTTTTATTTTTTTCCTATTGATTACTCACCGCATGGAGACTTGAATTCATGGATATTTTTTGGCTTTTTTGTCGCATTCCTAAGCTGATAATTTGCTGATAATATAATATTAAAGAACCTCTTCTATCCGGTAGGCGACACAAAGAGGCTCCTTTTTGTGACGAGGGTCTTTAATATTATCATCAGATTATTGGCTTAGGAATGCAACAAGAACAAAATAATATCCATGAATTCAAGTCTCCAAAACGATGGAAATGGTTCCCATGCAGATTCTTTAGACCCAAACTAGCAGATGCTATCTTCACTAGCAGTGAAAATGCTAAGCAGTTCTACAAGCACACAACATTTCTGTTCGTGCCACATTCTGAGCTTGTAGATCAGCTATTTTCAAAACGTCTTAAACATTTGTTTTCTAATTTATGGAATTTCTTTGATTCTTTTTTCTTTCATTTCTTCATGAAATTATAAAAAAAAAGATAATCCTGGGAATTTTGTTTTTAATTCATTATGTTTTTTTTAATTTGTTTAGTAGCTTTTTTGGTAATGTTTTTTGAAAATGTTTTGAAATTAAATAACAATCAGTGATGTTACTAGGTTTTCAATGTAATGGGTCCCGGGACCCACAGGTGGTCATTCAAATGGGTCCCAGAAAAGTTGTATGAGTCCTCAATACAATGTTTTCGAGCACTGTGAGCTTGTAGATCGGCTATTTTCAAAATGTTTGCCTATTTCTTATATTTATTTTACAATTTGGCTAATGTTTGAACTTAGAACTAGGATTTCTAAATACACTATATGCTACAGACACCCATTTAATTATATTTATATCACTGGGACCCCAATTTATATTAAATGTTAAAATACTAGAGTACAAATGGAACAGGTCCATTTGGTTCCATTTGTTCACCGAGTTACAGACCCATAAAGTTCTATTTGGTTCCTAACTATCATTTATCTGGGGACCCCCTGGAACTCCCTCAAGGACCCAGGACCCCACTTTGAGAACCACTAGTGAAAATAGTTTTTAGCTGTTCCAGGTTCAACTGATAATAAATCTTTACAGTGTTTATCTTACACAATACATTAAAAAACGAATTAAACTATCTAAACTAATATAGCAACTTAAGTAGAAGAAATAAATTATTTTAACATGGACTCCAATGGAGGCGCATCCCCGGGACCCCAGGACCATGACATGAATGAGTCCCTGGGCGACTTGAATGAGTTTTTGATGCGGGATGCGCACGTAATGACATCACTGAACAATTCAAAACTAAATGTATAGAAAAAAAAACAAAAAAACAGGACCCATAAAAATGTGTCCACGACCCAAACAAATATTTGAATGTTTACCGGCGCTCCTGCTCTCCAGCCGATCAACCAGGGCTGTCCAGAGATCACCGGTGGACACGGGCTGATCCATGCGGTCGGCGGCCGCGGGTCCGTCCACGGTCCTCGGTCCGTCCACGGGGCCGGCCGTGGTGGTCACCGGTCCGTCCACGGGGCCGGCCGTGGTGGTCACCGGTCCGTCCACGGGGCCGGCCGTGGTGGGGTTCCACTTGTAGGTCCCACCCTGTCCCCGGACCACCGCTGTCCCGGACAGACACAACAGCACCACCAGGTGGAACAGCAGGGTAACAGCAGCCTTCATCCTCTCTCTCGTGGTGGATGTGAATGCAGCACTACAGGCAGGATGGTTCAGCTTTATATACTGCATAAGGTCATGAATATTTAATTTTTCTACCAACGTGTATCAGTGTTTGGGGGAAAGGCCTGCCTCTCTGCCTCCTCCAATTGGCTTTAGTGAACACTTTGCTCTGAAAAGCTGCCACGTAATCCATGGCTCTTCAAAAGGTGCCCTAGGGAATCCCCTAGGGAATGGTTTCTCAAAGTGGGTGCCGTGATGCCAGTCCAGGGATGCCGCAGAATAATTTGATAATATTTGGAATTCATCATCACTTCAGTAAGTTTAACCAGTTAGGCCCTCTATATGCTTTAGTAAAACAGACCTGATTTGCTCTGTAGGCCTACTTGATGAGTTCTTTTTCCATCTACCCAATCTCTTTTCACCAAAAATAGATGATCTATTAGATTTGGTGAACCTTCTCCCCAGGATAGGGATGCTGGGGTTCGAGTTGTTAGATAGATAGATAGATACCTTTATTATCCCACGGGAGAAATTCAGTTGCCTAGAGGCAGCACAGCAGTTTAAGGTTACAAGTTACAGAGAAGTACGAAAAAGAAAAAGAGTACTGTAGTGTACAGTCCAAAAGAACAAGCACAAAAAAAGAAAAATATAAACATAAGGTGTCGAAAAGCTATTGCAAAAAAAAGAAGAATATACATAAAGTGACCACGAAACATTCAACGCTCATAAGTGACACAAAAAAAGCTATTGCAAAGAAGAAGAAAATATACATAAAGTGACCACGAAACATTCAACGCTCATAAGTGACACGTCGCACATACAAAAAAAGCTATACTCAAAGCATAACTTAACAAACAGTGCCAAAAAAAGAAAGTGCACACAACAGTCAATGCTAGTCAATGCAACACAAGTATCACACCGCCATATCAACAAAGCAATAGTACACAGTGCAACCAACACAACCCAATAGTGCAGGGCCAGAAAAAAGTGTCAAAAAAAGTGACCAAAAGTCGGCCCAGCGTCTAGTCGGCGACCTGGCCAACTCGGAACAATGTAAATAGGGAATGAATGCCCCGCCCTTTAATGCAAACCCCATTATACCTGTTTTCATAGGACCCGTTTTGACCATCTGTCTGCCTGTGTCCATTTATGCCCATATATGGAGATATCTGTATCTGTCTGTCTGTCGGCGTCCATTTTATGTCCATATATGGAGATCACTGCAGTTATAGTTCTGGGTCCATTTTATGCCCATATATGGAGATATCTGTCTATCTGCGTCCATTTTATGCCCATATATGGAGATCTCTGTATCTGTCTGTCTGTGTCCCTTTTATGCCCGTATATGGAGATCTTTGTGATTCTGCGTCCATTGTATGCCCATATATGCCATATATGGAGATATCTGTTTATCTGCGTCCATTTTATGGCCAATTATGAGATCTCTGTCGCTTTTTCAAACAGATGGTCAAAACGGGTGCTATGACAACAGGTATAATGGGGTTTGCATTAAAGGGGGAACCGGCACTGTGTCTGCAACACAGTCGGAGGCACAGACAGATACAGAGATCTCCATAATGGGAATAAAGGGACACAGACAAACAGATGGAGGAGGAGACAAACTTAATGCAAACCCCATTATACCTATTGTCATAGGATCCGTTTTGACCATCTGTTTGCCTGTGTCCATTTATGCCCATATATGGAGATATCTGTATCTGTCTGTCTGCGTCCACTTTATGCCCATATATGGAGATCTTTGACCATCTCTTTGCCTGTGTCCATTTATGCCCATATATGGAGATATCTGTATCTGTCTGTCTGCATCCATTTTATGCCCATATATGGAGATCTATGCAGACACAGTGCCAGTTCCGGAAAATCCTGATGTCAGACATCAGAATCCGAACCTTTCGTGCTGGTTCCAGAAAAACGTGTATCGGGTCGGGTCGAGGCCGAGCACTGCACTACCTGCTGCGGTGGGGAACGCGCGTGCCGAATTTGAAATAGGGAATGAATGCCCCACCCTTTAATGCAAACCCCATGAATGCCCCACCCTTTAATGCAAACCCCAATATACCTGTTGTCATAGGACCCGTTTTGACCATCTGTTTGTCTTTGTCCACGTATGCCCATATATGAAGATCTCTGCACACTTGCGGAAAACTCTGATGTCAGACATCAGCTCCGCATACGGGCATTCATTTTATTCCCATATATGGAGAACGCGCGTGCCGGTGGGACGAACGAGAGATTTTTTGTTGACTCATGTACGTACGTGATGTCAGAGCCTTTTATGAAGTGATGTCACAATGAGTCAGCGCTTGCGCCGATTTCCTCCGGAACAGCCTGATGTCAACAATCAGACCGCATAAGGAGATTCCGAACGTTTCGTGCCGGTTCGGGAAAACCGCGCGTTGGGTCGGGTCGAGGCCCGGCACTGCACTCCGTGCCGCGGCGGGGAGCGCGCGTGCCGAATCTGAAGCCGGTGGGACGAACGGTTCTCGAGATACGCGGATTACAGACATGCAGAGACTTCTCGCATTTATAGATAGATAACAAACAACAGACATAGATATACACAAGTTACACAACACAATTCATTCAAGCCATTGGTCGACGCCAAGGATTTGAAGACTCTCCGGGGGATGGAATTGGTTTGTCTTCAAAGTTGGGAATCAATGAAGTATAAAAGTTATACTTTATTGATTCCCAAAGGGAAATCTGGCGAATGCATTTTGTAGCTATTAGCCGCAATAGGCACTGGCAGACACATTTTCTTTCTTGCTGTGTATTAAAGGGATATTTCACTTTGGTAATTTTATCGTCTAATTAGGCTTTTATGAACACCCTGAACAGTTTTTAATTTGCTTGATTCAATATTTAGATATTTGATGTAAATGTTATCAGGCCCTCCAGGCCCAGGGCCTCTCCCCACACACACCCATTGTAACGTCAAACTTCATTTTAACCGTGATAGATTAATTAAAAACACCCATTATTTTTTCTGGTGACTCATACACTACCCTCCTAATACGTGAGCAGGCCGTGTTTTATACATAACGTTTTTCATTTATTTTTAATAATATTTTTTTGTATTTCATTGTTTCCATTTCCCCAAATCATTATTACAAATAAATGAAGAAAGTTATCGATAAAACACGGCCTGCTTACGTTTTAGGAGGGTAAAATTGAGCCACCGGAAAAAATAATAGGTGTTTTTATTCTTTTTAATGAATCTATCATGGTTAAAATGGAGTTTGAAGTTACAATGGGTGTGTGTGTGGAGAAAAGCCCATAAGCTGTTTCCCTGTTGAAAGTGGAATATCCCTTTAAAGAGACGGTGCCATAGTTTTGTACTTTTTCTAGTTTTCATGTGTCTAGGAGGTTGACAGTACTTCATTAGACCCCCTGGTGTCGTTGATATGAGCAATTAAGTATTGCCTTTCTATTTGGGTTTTAGCTGTAGGCTGCTACCTTGTGGGGTCAAACGTGCCGGTCCAAAAACACAGATACTTATTACATCACAGAATCAACCCCTCCCCTAATTCACCGTTTGTCAGCCTTCTGATTGGTCCATGAGACTCCCTGACTGGCCAACCAGAAAAATACATTCACTTTTTGCAAGCGGGGGTGGAGTTCTGCAGTCGGAGAAAGTGGGAGCCGTCTTTCACCGGCTGTCCGCACTGCGGAGCACGGCCAGGCCGCTCGCGACCATAGCGTTTGCGATCATTGTAATGAATAAGCTTCAACAGACTAGTTCACCTGGACCTTATCAATGGTCTAACTTGTTACGTTTGGGTACATATATTTTAAATGGGCAGAATTACGAAAAGCCAGCCTATTATGTGAGGAGATGTTGGAGGAGAACAGATTATAGTTCTCCTCTTCCTACCCAAGATGCAATGCGCGATTTCTATTCTCTCTCTGATCCAGAGGATTAAACTAATTAAAACATATTTTCGGGGGAAAATTACTGTTTTGCTATGTAATTACTGTACCTTTTTCTTCCCTTTTTATTAATATCACGTAGATGTGTTTTTTTTTGGTTCTTTATATAGCTGTAATGAGGCTATGAAGGAAAAAAAAATCCCATCCACTTCCACTATAAAAGAATCTGCAATAGTGATTCTGTCCCACTGGGATTAAACAAATTAAAACATATATTTTCGGGGAAACCCCCTGTTTTGCAATGTAACTACTGTACCTTTGTCTTCCCTTTTTATTAATATCACCTAGATGTTTTCCTTTGGTACTTTATATAGCTGTAATGAGGCTATGAAAAAATAAAAAATCCCATTCACTGCCACTATAAAAACAATCTGCCCAGGGTTAATGTCCCAGCCTAGTAACAGGGCAGAATGGGGCGGGATTTGCAAACTAGTGAATTACCATTCACCCAACATACGTGGGTGTTGCTAACTTCAGCTGGGTCACCACCCACCATTACAACCACGCATACCAATGAACTGGTGGGTGTGGCCACATAAAAACATAATTTTAACTCTTTCTGTACACTTTTTTGGGAAAAATCTTCCTCCTAGTATAATCATAATAGTAGATAATCATGTTTTATAGGGGGGAAAAATCATGGCACCCCATCTTTAAGTATAATTACCGGTATATTATTATTATTATGTGTTTGTTTCATTATAAAGGAAATACACATACATGATTGAAATGAGTTTCCCCCCCTTTATTGTACAGGTGAATAGCTTCTATTTTACATGCTAAAAAAAGGGTGGAAATGTCTGTAAACAACAGGGACATAAAACATGTTTTGACTCAATAAAGTATTCCAAAAACATAACCAAAATAGGCTGCCCACTGATCCCCTCTATATTAAGAGTTGCACATTGTGCGTCCATTAATGCTATCTCTGCACGAGATATGCGAGCACACATTCGCACAAACGCCCTGTTCGCCGAACAGAAGAAAGAGCACACATCAGTCGCACAAGAGGCTGGATTTGGCAGCTCCGAGGCATCACAACACAACACAGCAACAAATGTGAGAAGGAAGGCACTGGAGCAACTCAGATAAACTTACTGCCTATTAGGGATCAAAGAACTCAGATAAGGGACTGCCTGTGTCTTGTCTTTGTACTGTGCATCTTAGAAGAAGGAGGATGCAAGTTAATTGGAATCGCTTCAGTGCCTTCTTTGTTGCCTGTTGTTCACTCACTTTCTTGTAAACGTTGACTGCTAGGATCAGATAAGATCACCTTGGCTGTGGTACAGTATTCCCATGAAAAGTTGAAATATCACCCCAGCCTTTTTTTTGCCACTAAGTATTTAATAACCTCAACACACCGCTGAATTCAGCGATTGACAAATCAGAATCAAGCATTCAACCAAGCCGTGTAATAATAATTTATATATATACCAGTGATTATTGTGGGCTCGCCTGGAAGGCGAGCACACGTATGTTATCTTCATTATTTATCTATCAGTCAGTCAGTATCCTCAAAACTTTGGCGCGATTCATCTCTTAAACGCTTACACCTTTCAACACCATTCAAATTTTTATGTGTTCAGCTTACTGAGGACACGTGTGCTTGTATTTTTGGTTTTGAAATGTTTTGTAGTATAAATATAAAAAAATAAAAATGTTTAACTTTAAGCACCCAATGCATTTCCAATGGGTTTAGTGAGTGGAGAGAAGGATAATAGACCCATGTTTATGTTAAGGCGCTGTGGCTGCAGTGTTCACACTTCAGATATGCTATCTATATCATTGCGTTCACACAGGTCTGCTCTCTGATTTGATCCAAATGTCTAAGCTGTGTGATGTATAAAACTATAGTTATAGTTAAAACTATAAATAAATGTCCCTCTCCACTCTACTGATTACACAGCTGTGATCAAGAATCAAGTCCGGGCGATGGGATGTAAATCCCATAGCCATATATCCTAGAGCCCGCAGGGACAGTCAGCCATATTAGTGGTTGTTGTTGGTTGTCAGGGAGATATCAAAACCAATGCATTTCCAAGTCAGATCCACAAACACAATAAAAGCCATGCTCCACTCCTCAGTCTGGAGTGGCCACATAGAAGAACGCCTTGGTTATAGACATAGTGGAGGACAGATGTGATCTGGGATTGTTAGCCTACAGTATATGCACTCAATATACTCCACTACAGTTGGAGTCCATTTGACAGTTGCTGGTTCCCAAACACAGAATCAAAAATGTAGATCTAGAACACATAGAATATGTACAGTACAGTAAGGTTCAGTAGAGTACAGTAAAAGTACAGTAAGGTTCAGTAGAGTACAGTAAAGTACAGTAAGGTACAGAAAGGTACAGTACAGAAAGGTACAGTAGAGTACAGTACAGTACAGTAAGGTACAGTAAAGTACAATACAGTACAGTAAGGTACAGTAGAGTACAGTAAAGTACAATAAAGTACAGTAAAGTAGAATAAAGTACAGTAAGGTACAGTGGAGTACAGTAAAGTACAGTAGAGTACAGTAAAGTACAGTATAGTAAGGTACAGTAGAGTACAGTACAGTAAGGTACAGTACGGTACAGTAGAGTACAGTATAGTATAGTACAGTAAGGTACAGTACAGTACAGTACAGTAAGGTACAGTAGAGTACAGTACAGTAAGGTACAGTAGAGTACAGTAAAGTACAGTAAGTTACAGTAGAATACAGTAAAGTACAGTACAGTAGAGTACAGTAAAGTACAGTAAGTTACAGTACAGTACAGTACAGTACAGTACAGTACAGTACAGTACAGTACAGTAAGGTGCAGTACAGTATAGTAAGGTACAGTACAATACTGTAAGGTACTGTACCTTACAGTACCTTAAAGTATCCTATTTGTTGGGTTGGAATCGAGCCCACACTGTTTCGAAGGAACAGTATTTCTAGTTAGGGTTAGGGTTTGTCCTCAAATCAACAACAATACAAACTCAAAAGGCCACTGAGGCCCCCCACACACACACACACACCAGGGAATTAGTGCATTGTCCAGTCAGGAAGTGAAGGTTAGTGGCATTTTATTTGAAAAGTGAAAGTTTTATTTTTGACTTAAGTAAAAGTATCAATGCAATGCCGAAATACCCTGTTACAAGTAAAAGTCCGGAATTCAAAAATGTACTTGAGCAAAAGTTCAAAAGTATTGGTATGAACATGTACTTAAAGTACCAAAAGTAAAAGTATCCTTAATAAAACGTATCATGCATAACTGTATGAAATGTATATTTTGCAGATTGTAGTTGTAGATTTTTAAATGGCCGAAATGTATATGTAAGTGGTTAATGTATGTTTTGTAATAATAATCAAAATTCTACAAAGTAAATAGTAACTAAACATGTCAAATGAATGTAGTGGATTACAAAGTACAACATTTGCCTCTGAGATGTATTGGATTAAAATTCAAAGTATAACAAATTGGAAATACGCCAGTAACGTTAAAAAAGTACAGACACTATAAAAGCTATAGTGAAGCCATATGTGGTGCAAAGCACAGACCCTACAAGAAGCCCTAAGGTCAAGAAGCGACCGCCAGTGCACAGACTGCGTGTTGAGAATCTGTGAAAGCCACAGCCATCCATGTGAATGAGTGTTACACCTGCCTTCAATGCTTTAGTGCCCCCACGTGGACTGTGTGTGTGTGTGTGTGTGTGTGTGTGTGTGTGTGTGTGTGTGTGTGTGTGTGTGTGTGTGTGTGTGTGTGTGTGTGTGTGTGTGTGTGTGTGTGTGTGTGTGTGTAGCCTATGTATTTGTGTGACTCACTGACTCACAGACATGAGCTGGACGCTTTCACATTAACTGCGTCCTGACGGTCACAATAAAAGCTATAGTGAAGCGCACTGTAGGGGCAAAGATGAGGTACAAACTAAGACCCTCTAAAAGCTCTAGTGAAGCTACAGAACAGACGGTGGAGATGAGGACTCAGTCGGTGTAGTAGAGAAGGAATCCGGTGAAGATGTTGAGGTGTCTGTTGGAGTCGCACATTACGCAGCCGGCGGGCAGTAACACATACACCCTATCCCCAGCATTGAGGTGCATGGCCAGCACTGAGGTGGTGCTGTCTTCCTGGTCCTGGAAAACAAGTAGTTAGGGAAAGTTAGCCGAGTAGAACAGACTTTACTATACACAGCCACAGAGTGTATAGTAAAGTCAATGAGACGCCAACTTTGATTGGCTCCCACAAAGTTTCCCAAGGGAGATGAATAAGAATCAAGCATTCAACCAAGCCGTGTAATAACCACACACACACACACACACACACACACACACACACACACACACACACACACACACACACACACACACACACACACACACTCGAAAACTAGAAAAGCAGTTCCTGCTGAACTACGTGGGCTAGCTGAAAACACGCACAAAGTATAATACGTAGCCTATCCATGTATAAGGAAATATGGACATATTGGTTGGATCGGCGGTTCTACAAAAATAAAGTTGTTTTGTACATTGTGCAAGTACAGTAATAAGCAGCTAAGAACAGGCAAAAATATGAGCTATCCGTGTGCAAAAGTTGGAGTCTGTAGAACCAACCGTGTGCTGTGAGACCCCCGACATGCTTACTCAGTTATGTGAAAGTCCTATGACGTCCATGACGTCTGACATCAAACATACAATACCTTTTATGCCCATATATGGAGATCCCCATCTGTAGAACCAGCCACACTGGTTAGACTGACATGTAATTAGTTGTGTTTCCATAAAGCCTGTTAATGCGCATTAAGAGTTTTGCGCACAAATCTTTTTATGGAAACACTTCAAAATTCGAATGAACTTTCATTATCCGCAAAAACCTTTATCCGTTTGGAGGAGGTGGATTTTGAGACTTTATCGAATAAACCACTAAGACTCCCTAATCGGGAGATAAGCGACCGTCAGGTCGCAGCGTGATTTTAGGGCAAAATGTGTAGGAGCAGTGTACAAAAATGTGTTTGAAAAAATCTGCCTTATGGTGGCGCTATATGGGACAGATCCAAGTTGATGACATGAGTGTAGATATACTGTGTACCGATTTGCGTGATTTTAGGGCAAAATCTGTTGGGGCAGTGTCCAAAAATGTGTTTAAAAAAATCTGCCTGATGGTGGCGCTATATGGGACAGATCCATGTTGATGGCATGAGTGTAGACAAACTGAGTACTGATTTGCGTGATTTTAGGGCAAAATCTGTAGGAGCAGTGTCCAAAAATGTCGAAATGCCAGATGGTGGCGCTATATGGGACAGATCCATTTTGAAGACAAGAGTGTAGACATACTGTGTACCGATTTGCGTGATTTTTGTGCAAAATCTGTTGGAGCAGTGTACAAAAATGTGTTTGAAAAAATGGGACTGATGGTGGCGCTATATGGGACAGATTCATGTTGACGGCTCTCTTGGCACGGCCGAGGCGGACGTGTGGGTACCGGCCGCAGCTCTCCTGGTCGCTCCTAGCCCAAGTTACGGCATTTTATGTTCGCTGCAGTGGCGGGGGTCCTCCACTAGGGGTGCGACCAATTTTGCATCCATTCTGGAGCACCAGGAGTTGGTGGTCCCCGGGAATTCCCTGTGTACAGCCGCGTTAGGGTGGTCATTTGGTCATTTTTGCACTTTTTGGTGGCGGTGGAAGGGGGTCCCTGGGGGTCCCTGGAGCTCCGGGGGTCCCTGTAGGTTGTGGAGGTTGTGGATTGGCAGGCAAGGAGTGTGTGTGCAAGGTTTGGCATGGATTGGGGCAACGGTGGCGGAGATATGAGTTGGTGAAAAGTGTGACGTGACGGACAGAAAATGCGCATTAGTGAATGGAAATGGGTCTGCCAATAAATGTGAATAAATGATGACGTTCTGGTCCATTGTATTAGCATTAACCCACAAAACAAACCGTCTGAACTCCGTGTGTAAATTTCTCCCGTTTTCACAACGTGCCAGCTCAGCTCAGCTCAGTCTTTACAGACTGTAGTGCAAAGACAACCTCCGACAGAACTTAAAACGAAGATTTGTTCAAGCTTTGTTTATGACACCCGCAGATGGAAACAGGCTAAATTAGCTTTGTCTTGATGGGTATTTCTGATAATTTGCTTCCTATTTTCGAATAAGTTTATGGAATTGCAACTATAGTCTATACTATAGACTATATATGTCAGTCTATAGACTCTATATACTGTTGTTGTTTGTTATTCCTTCCATTCAAAGGTATTTTGCACATCTTGCTGTCTTTAATAGGTTATGAAGAAAGCTGTACATAAGATCTTTATTTAAAAAAAAAGAAAATGAACGTTTAGCTTTTTAGGCTTGATGAATTCTTGTTTCACAGATATGGGCTTAATATTGATTACATCGGGGATCTCCATATATTGGCATAAAAGGGATTCTGTTCCCCTGACATCACAGTGATGTCAGAGCAAATCTTCATGATTTTTCAAAAATAGCTAAAGTATAACATAATTCCAGGCCTAAATGGCTCAAAATAGCCAAGGAGTGTCGTGGCTGGCACGTGGACAGACCTGCTTGTAATTCTCGCCGGGGAAGGTCACCTCCGACCCGTTGACCATCAGCTTGGCACAGAGGTGCAGCATCATGAAAGGCCCGCCCGCGTTGCTGTAGACGGTGAGCGACAGGCCGTAGACGCCCGAGATGGCCACGGTGAACACGCCCGTCTCCGTGCTGTAGCCGTCGCCCAGGTTGATGAACACGTGCTGGTAGGCCACCACGATATCCTTCGCCTCGGGACCCAGGCACATCAGCTGCTCTGCGTCGTTCAGCGACACTGAGAAGGCGCTGCGACTGGCTGCGTGGAGGCAGGGAGGTGCATAGAATGAATTAATGAATGATCAGCTAACACAGGGATTGATGACAGAACCCTCGCTAAAAACCCCAGGACAAAAATCCACTCGTCCTAGACTCTTCTCCCTCCTGGCCCCCAAACTGTGGATTCTAAAACGGCTAGCTCCATTCCTTGATTCTGATTGTCTGGTTTCCCTTAATTGATGTGTTATATGAGACTATAACCCACACCTTGAATCAGTTTATATCAAACCCAGGTGCGTTATTTCGTTCCACAGCTAGTGCACCAATTATCTGCACCTGTGTTGTTGACAAAAGGCTGGGAACTACTTTCTTGTAGCTGGGGACTACTTTCTTGCAGAGCAGACCTTATAGTGAATTATTAGTGAAATAGAACAGTTTTAATTGGTACATTTCTATTATTTTTCATGTTGCCATATTGTAACCGTTTTAGAAAAGCAATAAGCCACGCAAGGCTTGTGGTTACCTGTATTTTACACCGGCTGAGAGGTTTGGAGACACTCGGCTACGCCTCGTATCTCCCTACGCCTCTCAGCCGGTGTAAAATACCAGGTAACCACTCACCTCTTGTGGCTTATTGCATCATTCTAAAACAGCTAGTTCCATTTCTTGATGCTGATTGACTGGTTTCCCTTATTTGCTGTGATATATGAGACTATAACCCACACCTTGAATCCGTTCATATCAAACCCGGGTGCGTTATTTCTTTCCACAGTGTTCCACAGCTAGTGCACCAATTATCTGCACCTGTGTTGTTGGCAAAAAAGCTGGGAACTACTTTCTTGTAGCTGGGAACATTCCTGCAAGAAGGTTCCCAGCTAGTTCACCTTGTAGTGAATTATTAGTGAAATTGGTACATGTCTATGATTTTTCATGTTGCCATATTGTAACCGTTTTAGAAAAGCAATAAGCCACGTGAGGCATGTGGTTACCTGTATTTTATAACGGCTGAGAGGGTTGGAGACACTCGGCTGCGCCTTGTGTCACACCACACCTCTGAGCTGTTAAAAAAACAGGTAACCAACCACATGCCTCTTGTGGCTTATTGCTTCAATAAACTCCCTGTCACACTTAAAACAACAGACTCACTCCCAAGCTTCCGCCGTGGCCCTAAGACCCACCTCTTCAGACTCCACCTTAACCCATAGCATTTACCATAGCACTCACCTACCCCAAAGACCATACATGAAAGCTACATGGCTTTTTATTTATTTTTTGTTCATATAAAGCTTTTTTACTGGAGTATTATTGACTTGTACTGTTCTCCATTTTTGTCTAATAAAATATTCAATCAATCAATCAATCAATCAATCAAGTGAAAACTCCTTCCAGGGTGGAAAGCTTTGAGAACGCTCTCCTCAAACCAAAAGACAACTAGACAAGTCATTCCAAACTCCCCTCTGTCAGGTTGTTCTATTAATAAACTCCCCTCTGTCTTGGTTGTATTAATAAACTCCCCTCTATCTGGTTGTTACATTGATAAACTCCCCTCTATCTGGTTGTTACATTGATAAACTCCCCTCTATCAGGTTGTTACATTAATAAACTCACCTTTCTCGTGGTTCAGGTAGGTCCACACGCTGGTCAGGTTGGTCTGCAGGTCGGTCAGGCTGTGGTTGAAGGACCTCGCCATGGCTCTCCGCGCTGTCCCCCAAAAACACCACCAAAAAGGTTAACAGGGTTCACACACATTTTTAACAATGAATTTTCAAAACTTTTCCATAGTGTTTCCGAAATATTTCAGCCCATTACCGGGCCAATAGCAATCGTACGGCTCAATAATGAGACTCTTAAACCAGTGTTTTATCAATGCAGTGAGCGAAGTTTTCATGTGACAAAAAGAATGTACATTCTACACACTGCATTTTACCATTTTACACATTTCACCTAATGTTGGACAAAAGGAAAAAAAGAATATTTGGTTGCTGTCGGGCAGAAGAACCTCTTATCTCCATATAGTACGCTTCTACATTATCACACTACAGCGTCTCACAAAACAATCTAAAGTAGCATTTAGGACTAGTAGCTTTGCTGTTTTATTTTTAATTTTTATTATAATTATTTGAATCCTGAACAAGCGTCAAATGGGTATGGTATGGAAGCTGCCATACCATGGCTCCAGGGGGGAAACAATTTAATGTAGGCCTACACATTACTTTAAACTAAACTACAATGCAAATTAGAATAAAATGATTGCTTTCACAAGATATTATATTCTCCAGAACACTTGTATCCCCCTCTATCTTGACAAATGGTTTATTCCCTGGTTCAGAAGATCAGCACAGGTGCATTGTATTATTGTTAATTAGCAGCAGCAGCAGCACATTATTTTCAAGTGCAGTCAGTTGTTTTCTTGTGCCTGTAAAATAATACTATCCACTGATAGTAATCATCATCATCATGCCTGTTGCTAAGGTATGGCAACATGACGATTTGGACATTATGAGGTTTCCAGTCGACAGATGATATTCAAACGTTGTTCAAAACATTTGATCAATTCCAAACCTTTTCCGGGTCTGGAAAACATTTTTTTTTTCTTCTAATTTCTAAGTAAAAAATATGGAGACTACATTTTCACAACTGAAAAAGTCATATTATGCGATCTGTGAAACTGTGAAAGGAGCTTTCTTTTGGAGCGGCGCTAACTGCTCCTACGTCTGGCTTTGTGTATATGTACCTTACCTACAGTATGTCCCTATGTCCCCATGAGCACGAGACTAATGTCATAGAAAGTACGCAGAGACCGACATCACTGGACAGAACGGCCCATAAAAGGAGATATCGTCACTGTCGGGTAGAAACCTCCTATATCTCCAAGTTTCAAATGTGTAATTTTTTTCGTAAAGTAAAGCATCGCATCTTCATACAAAAACTGTCGCACAAAACTAGTGAAGATAACCGATCTACAAGCACACAACGCCACTTGTAGATCGTCTATTTTCACTACTTTAAAATTGATTTTGAAATAACAACAAGGGAAGGTTTTAATTGTATTTTTCTTAAAGTTTATGTGAGATGAATTCACCGTCAGTGCTCTGTGTCCTCAGGGCTGACAGCCCACTCTGCAAGGCTGTAAACACAATG
Organism: Nannobrachium achirus; assembly: GCF_963921795.1. Taxonomy (NCBI): domain Eukaryota; kingdom Metazoa; phylum Chordata; class Actinopteri; order Myctophiformes; family Myctophidae; genus Nannobrachium; species Nannobrachium achirus. Next base: position 58,804,397 of record NC_137817.1, on the reverse strand, counting down.
AATGGAGACTTAGACATTCACGTAAATCAAATCAAATCTTTAAAACCGTAAACATATCAAATAGATCATGCAGCATGTCAAAAAAGACTGGATAAACAATGTTATTCTCAGCAGAACCATCTGTTAAAGTTTAAGTGAGCTGAATTCACCTGCGGTCTTTGCTTGCAGCACCCACACGTCATTGTGAATTGCTGTAATGACAGGAATTAAAAACATTTGCGTTAATTTAAATAATCATTGTTTTATAGAATACAAACACATGACAGATGTGATCAAGCAGATGAAGAATGATTGAATGGCCATTAAAAGTTCACCCCCCAAAATGTTTTATTTTTTTCCTATTGATTACTCACCGCATGGAGACTTGAATTCATGGATATTTTTGGGCTTTTTTGTCGCATTCCTAAGCTGATCATTTGTGACTGAGCATGACACTGGGGCAGTCATTTCGGAAGCCACTACTTTAGACCACAGCTGAAATTACTTTTTTCTTTTTTTTTTCTAAAATGTGATAAAGTCACAAAAGCATGTCATAAATATCAGGCTACATTTCACTTAAACGCCAGAGCTTAACTCTGCATGTCAATAAGACTTTTTTTTAATTAATGTGAGAGATCGGGACATAATTCTGTTGGTCCTCCCAAATTTAGAACTTGAATATCTCAAAAGTAGTATTTCAGCATGGCATCATTCTATAAGCCATATCTTCAAAACTGTTGGGTCAATCTCCACAACCAATATATCATTTTGTAGCTATGACATTTTTAGCCGCGCTGGGACACATTTGATGATAATATAATATTAAAGAACCTCTTCTATCCGGTAGGCGACACAAAGAGTCTCCTTTTTGTGACGAGGGTCTTTAATATCATCAGATTATTGGTTTAGGAATGCAACAAAAACTAAACAATATCCATGAATTCAAGTCTCCATGCGGTGAGTAAACGATGGAAATGGTTCCCATGCTGATTTTTTTTAGCTCAAAGACGAAAATGTGATGTTCGCCCGAGACCCAAACTAGTGAAAATAGCAGATCTACAAGCACACAACATTTCTGTTCGTGCCACATTCTGAGCTTGTAGATCAGCTATTTTCAAAACTTCTTAAACATTTGTTTTCTAATTTATGGAATTTCTTTGATTATTTTTTTCTTTCATTTCCTTATGAAATTATTTTAAAAAGATAATCCTGTGAATTTAGTTTTTAAAATTCATTAAGTTTTTTTTCATTATGTTTTTTTTGTGCTTTTTTGGTAATGTTTTTTGAAAATGTTTTGAAATTAAATAACAATTCAAAACTAAATTTATAGAAAAAAAAAAAAAAAAAAAAAAAAAACAGGACCCATAAAAATGTGTCCACGACCCAAACAAATATTTGAATGTTTACCGGCGCTCCTGCTCTCCAGCCGATCAACCAGGGCTGTCCAGAGATCACCGGTGGACAAGGGCTGATCCATGCGGCCGGCGTCCACGGGTCCGTCGTCCAGCGGGCCGGCCGCGGGGCCGGCCGTGGTCGTGGTGGTCTGACTGGTCTCGGGGTTCCACAGGTACTTGTAGGTCCCACCCTGTCCCCGGACCACCGCCGTCCCGGACAGACACAACAGCACCACCAGGTGGAACAGCAGAGTAACAGCAGCCTTCATCCTCTCTTGTGGTGGATGTGAATGTTGCACTACAGGCAGGATGGTTCAGCTTTATATACAGCACAAGGTCATGAATATTTAATTTCTCTACCAACGTGTATCACTGTTTGGGGGAAAGGCCTGCCTCCTCCAGTAGGCTTTAGTGAACACTTTGTTCTGAAAAGCTGCCACGTAATCCATGGCTCTTCAAAAGGTGGCCTAGGGATACCCCTAGGGAAGGGTTTCCCAAAGTGGGTGCCGTGATGCCATCCAGGGGTGCCGCTGAATAATTTGATAATATTTGGAATTCATCATCACTTCAGTAAGTTTAACCACTTGGGCCCTTTATATGCTCTAGTAAAACAGACCTGATTTGCACTGTAGGCCTACTTGATGAGTTCTTTTTCCACCCAAACTCGTTTCACCAAAAATAGACGATCTATTAGTTTTGGTGAACCTTCCCCCCAGGATAGGGATGCTGGGGTTCGAGTTGTTAAACATCAAGTATTACGTTATTTTCAGTCACTTCTGATGGAAACAGATATATCTCAGTATACTGTATCTTAGGGAGAAATATTTTCATATTTATGTAACGTAATATGATATAAGATTCTAAAAAGTAACAAAAGTAATTCTAAAAGTAATTCAAGGGGTGCTGTGGATTAAAAGGTTATTTAGAAGAATGACCTGAGTCTGAAAACCCCTGCCCTAGGGGGTCCTCGAAGTTACAACAGGGGTCCTCAGAGTCACCACCCAGTCTATAGTTTGACATAATTTCATTTTCTTCAAGTTAGCGTAAATGTAAAAATTCAACATTTTAATATAGCAATGATAATTCTTATACATAACAAACAACAGACATAGATATACACAAGTTACACAACACAATTCATTCAAGCCATTGGTCGACGCCAAGGATTTGAAGACTCTCCGGGGGATGGAATTGGTTTGTCTTTTAAGTTGGGAATCAATGAAGTATAAAAGTTATACTTTATTGATTCCCAAAGGGATATCTGGCGAATGCATTTTGTAGCCATTAGTATTAGTATTATTATTATGTGTTTGTTTCATTATAAAGGAAATACACATGTATATGATTGAAATGAATTTAGAAATGAGTCCCCCCCCCCCCCCCCCCCTTTATTGTACAGGTGAATAGCTTCTATTTTACATGCAAAAAAAAAAAAAAAGGGTTGAAATGTCTGTAAACAACAGGGACATAAAACATGTAAAAAAAAAGGGATTGTCATAACATGTTTTGACTCAATAAAGTATTCCAAAAACATAACCAAAATAGGCTGCCCACTGATCCCCTCTATATTAAGAGTTGCACATTGTGCGTCCATGAATGCTATCTCTGCACGAGATATGCCAGCACACATTCGCACACTCGCCAAACAGAAGAAAGAGCACACATCAGTCGCACAAAAGAGTCTGGATTTGGCAGCTCTGAGTCATCACAACACAACACAACAGCAGCACAAAGGCAACGAAGGTGAGAAGGAAGGCACTGGAGCAACTCAGATAAACTTACTGCCTTTTTATTAGGGATCAAAGAACTCAGACAAGGGACTGCCTGTGTCTTGTCTTTGTACTGTGCGTCTTAGAAGAAGGAGGATGCAAGTTAATTGGAATCGCTTCAGTGCCTTCCTTGTTGCCTGTTGTTCACTCAATTTCTTGTAAACGTTGACGGCTAGGATCAGATAAGATCACCTTGGCTGTGGTACAGTATTCCCATGAAAAGTTGAAATATCACCCCAGCCTTTTTTTGTCACTGTAGGGATTTAATAACCTAGAATATTTAGTTTATCATTGTTTATCACCGGGCCGCTGTAGCCAACTGGACAGGGAAAAGAGGGCCTTTGGAGCTCAGTGATGGCACAGAGGAGGGTCAGGGCTAGGGCAGCGCACCCTCTGTTACCTCCTGAAGGAAATATCCACAAGTTTCCAACGTCCCATCATGCATTGCGCAGAGGTAAGTGTGTGGCAGCTCCGGTGTCGCAGCCGAGTGTGATCTACAAGCTCACAAAGGTTGCATCAGCGACGCGACGTGAGCTTGTACCGGTATGTCTGTTCTCCGGCTGTGTCCCACACATAATCCTACAGTAAATTCTCGCGGAAACAGGTGGATATATGAACATATATTTTTTATATAGGCCTATGCAATATGTTTATCAATATCATATATGTAACATATTATTTGAAATTGTCCAACTGCATATACTGTATGTCTCTATCTCTACATATTCTGTATGTACAGTATGTCCTATAAGTATATAACACAGTTTGGGATTCCCTGGGTCAGGGTGTTTAGGGACTTGCTGAATGTAGCAATATACTGTACGAGATGTCCCCTCAATACTAACACTAAAGCCGCTTCTCCACTCCAGGGCCGAACCAGAACTAGAACCAGAGAACCGAGAACTTTCAAAATGTTCCGGGACCAAGTTCTGCTTACGTTTCCATATATACTGATTTCTTGAGCGCTGCCCCGTGCCGCCATGACTGTGATTTCAACCCTATGTACAACCAGGGAAACCAATACAAAACACGCATGGCTTCCTGAGGCTGCATGCGAACATTAGGAGTGAGTAGCTATTACTAAAAGTTCCCAAAACCTACTGTGCTGTTCTTTGTGGGAACAAAGTCCTTTAGGTTGATAGTTTTTATCCACTTCTGGCGAACATCTTTGTAACTCCTCACTGAGCACATCGGCAGACTAGAGTTGCAGACTAGAGTCACAAAAAAGAGCAGCAGTAACACTAACACTAACCCTGACCCCAAGCCTAATCCTAAGGGAACACAGGCAGAGGACAGAATGCTACAGGGCAGAAACTCAAGGCTGGGCAGGAAGATTACAGTGGGAAGAGCTCAACGAGTACATGGAGACAGAGGCTGAGCCGGAGTCCATGGAGTCCCTGACACCACAGCAGAGCAGAGCGGAGCAGGGACGGCAGTGGCTCAAGGTTAGAGAAACCGTCATTAGAACAAAGAGGGTTTCCGAAGGGTTACCAGTTCGATCCCGAGCTCCTCCACAGTTGGTGTTGAAGTGTCCTTGAGCAAGTAAAATAAATGCACATTTACCATTTATCCACCATTCACAGCGCCTCACACTGCGAGGTGTTGTGAGCTTGTAGATCGGCTATTTTCATAATGATTGCCTCTTTCATTATGTAATATTTGCCAATTTGGTATTAAAAAGATCTTAAAGATCATTAAATTGTAACTTTAGGAATGTTGTGATACCCTGTATACTCTTATACTGCATGCATGTAAAGTTGTCCGAGTGGCCAAGGCTCCAAGAACAGTCCAGGATTGTCTTTAAGGGTTTTTATTTCTCCCAATATCTTCACCAATCTCCCATGCAGCTTTTTACACAAACAATTTTGGTGCAAACAACATTTTCAGGCTGAGGACCCCTTAGTTGAGAGAGAGATGAAGCAGGGACCCCCACAACCTTTTCATAGATTCCATACAGTTTCATGGTTTAACAGCAACAATCATCAGTGTATTTTGGGTTCATCTCCATATGCTGTTGGAACAACAAAAGTTCAGGAGCATATAGACCACACCGGAGAACTATCTCCCCACTATGTTATTGCCTTCAATCTGGCTGACTTCCACTCCTCCCAAGCTCACCTGCTTGTGATCCCACTGATTACAACTCCTCCCCTATCTCCTCCCCCAAACCAACCAAGAGTTGTATTTATACACGACCACCTCCACCTACTACCCTCCGATCCGTTCTCGCATGGACACACACAAGCTCAGGCTCACCAACGCGTCCCTGGGTCAACCGAACCGATTAAATAATATTAACTACAAACTTAGGCCTACAATTCCTCCTCCTACAACCCACAACAGATGCCAGCTCGTACTACTACAGCGATGCCATCACTTCTATCCAGCACCAGCTAGCGAGATCAAACACCAACCTCACAGTCCTGTTTTCATTCCGTGGCCACTAACTTTAACATGTTTCGCCAGCGGCCCGGTTCCACACGCCGTCTCGAGGCAGTCCCGGTTCGGCACATCACAACACCACACCAGTCCTATCCTCACACAACCAGTCAGTCCAGTCCCGACCGCCACGGTGTTCAAGACACCTCCGCGGCTAGCGAAATAGCCTATTTCTCCCACGCCGCCATTCAAAGCCGGCTCGCTCCACGGGACGCGAGTTTCTAAATTCTAGGAGAGCTAAGGCAAGGAGCGCTCGTTTTCAACTACGGGACCTCCGCTACAACTCACAGCGATGACGTCACTCCCAGATCCAGAGTTGCTCAGCCCTGCCTATGATTTTCTGTCCAACACTCAAAGCTAAGTATCTTTCCACACACCCGACTCCCATACCCACAGCATATCCTCACCTACCCATTCGTCAACCTCCACCATTCTACATTGATTCACCGAATACTATCAGTCCCAACAACAATACAGGCTAGAGCAATGGTACTTTACAATGATCATTTCTACCAGAGCTAGATCATTTCCTTGCAGCCCTACATTCACTGTAATCCAACAAAGCGGCTGAACCATATTCATCCATTCATCTATCTGTCCATAGTCACCACTCCTCCCCCATCGTCCTCACCAGCCCACCATCTTGTTCTACATCTAAACGGTGCTTAAAAGCTAACACCGTATGATCCTAAACAGCCTACCTAATCATCCGTACATCCACCCATCCCTTCGGGTTATTAACCACTTCCCACACTATGCTCCCATCAGCGTCCCATTGCTCTTTTGATTAAAACGTGACGTTTTACCTCAAGGCATGGAACATCATCCATTTGCAAAGCAACCCTCACCTCCCCACATTCTCCACCACCTAACCTTCATGCATCCATTTTTATGCATGGCTCTGCCACCTCCACGTGTTAATTGTCTTGCAAACGTAGGTCACAGTTAACTATGAAAACTGTCACACCTTGTCCACATGCATGTCTGAGTGAGTAATGCCTCAATGTCTATAGCTGATAACCCGTCATGACATCCATTGTCGTGACATCTCATTGTGACACCATATTCTGCCTGTGTCCCTTGCATGCCCTTGTATGCTATACCGCATGTCTAGAGCTGACCCATGACATCACATTGTTGCGACATCACACCATTGTGGAATTATTCTGCTAATGTCCCTCGTATGCCCATTGAATGCTATGCCGCATGTCTATAGCCGACCCATGACAACACATTGTTGTGACATCTCATTGTGACATCACATTCTGCCTGCGTCCCTCGTATGCCCTCGTATGCTATTAGAGGTTCGCGGCCCTTCGGGCCGCTCACATCTAGAGATCGTGCCGGCGATCCACATCCATCCATCCACATCCATCCATCCATCCCAACACATTGTCGCGACATCACATCGTCGCATTACATTCTGTCCCTATCCTCGTATGTCCAGGCAGAATTCCACAGTAACCATTGCACCATTTAAGGCAAGCTCAGCATTTATTCCAAACTACATCTACCAACATTGCATCCATAGCTGGTCTAGGCCTCTAGCCACAGCCAGCGATTGCCCGCCTGGCTTCCAGTGCTAACCATTACAACATCCCCCTCTAGCCATTCCTCCACGTCTGCTTCAGCCCAGTAACCATAGCCAGCGACTGCCTACTTGGCTTCGAGTGCTAAACCATTATAACTAGTCACTTACCATTCACTCCAGTATTCACTCCCGTATCCATTCCATAATTCACTCCAGTATTCATTCATTCCAGTATTCATTCATCCGTTAATCACGGCTCTTTTGGGGTCTCGGTCCAGGCCCAGCCAATCGAGGGCCAGAGCCACACAACCCAGGGCTCATGCCCCGAGCACCCTGCCTCCCCCCCCTCCTCCCCGCTCTGTGCAGCACCGCCCTCCCAGACCCTCCAGGGCCCGTGCGCCAGGCACCCCACTCCCCCTCCCCCCCCCCCCCGCTCCATTCACTGCCGCCCCCCTACTCCCCGCCATATACCGGCACTAATGTCCCTCCGGTTCCCTTACCCTCCTCCCACGTCACGCCCTCCCACGCCACACCGACGCCGCCGTCGTGGCTCCCGCCGTCCCCACCCTTACCTGCCACCCCACCTGTCATCCATCTCCATCCCCGTACGGCCTCCATCCTACTACACCTCCCACCCAACGTCCGTCCCCGTCGTCCCCGTTAAACTCCCCCATCACTAACATTTTCTCCCCCTGCTAACCAAGCCAGTCACTTACCATTCACTCCAGTATTCACTCCCGCATCCATTCCATAATTCACTCCAGTATTCATTCACTCCAGTATTCACCCCTACTCCCACTTCAGTCCTCATTCCATTATTCACTTCACTATCCATCCGCCTCCTAAGGCACAGCCTTCAGTCACCAAGGCACTGCCCCCTCTCCCAATGCATTCCATGCCACAACGTTTTCTCTGCCACAACGTTCAATAAATGCAACTGCTATACCACTACAACATCCCCTCCTAGCCTTTACTATCACGGCTGCCTTTAAGCCTAGCAGCCATAGCCTGCAACTGCCTACCTGGCTTCCAGTGCTAAACCATTACAACATCCCCTCCCACCCACAGCTGCCTTCAGTCCAGCAGCGATACAGCCAGTGACAGCTACTCGGCTTCCAGTGCTAACCACATTCACAACTGTTCCCTTGTTTGTTTTGTCATACAATTTCCAGGTATGAAGTGCCTCCTCCTCCCTCCGACCGGCACAGCGTGCCTCCCCCAACCGGCACAGCGTGCCTCCTCCAACCGGCACAGCGTGCCTCCTCCTCCCTCCGACCAGTCCTCCCTCCGACCAGCACAGCGTGCCTCCTCCTCCCTCTGACCGGCACAGCGTGCCTCCTCCTCCCTCCGACCGGCACAGCGTGCCTCCTCCAACCGGCACAGCGTGCCCTCCTCCAACCGGCACAGCGTGCCTCCTCCAACCGGCACAGCGTGCCCTCCTCCAACCGGCACAGCGTGCCTCCTCCTCCCTCCGACCAGTCCTCCTCTGACCGGCACAGCGTGCCTCCTCCAACCGGCACAGCGTGCCTCCTCCAACCGGCACAGCGTGCCTCCTCCAACCGGCACAGCGTGCCCTCCTCCAACCGGCACAGCGTGCCCTCCTCCAACCGGCACAGCATGCCTCCTCCTCCCTCCGACCAGTCCTCCTCTGACCGGCACAGCGTGCCTCCTCCTCCCTCCGACCGGCACAGCGTGCCTCCCCCAACCGGCACAGCGTGCCTCCTCCAACCGGCACAGCGTGCCTCCTCTAACCGGCACAGCGTGCCTCCTCCCCCCTCCTCCCTCACCAGCACGCTGGCAGGTGTGGCAAGAACACCCCGCCCAACCCCGCACACCCTCAGCAACCAGCTCGCTGCCACCCTCCCGTCTCATCTCCCCTCAGGTCGCCACGTAGGCGAATGTCCCCCTGCTCCTCATCCTCATCCCCTTCGCCTCAGCGCCAAGTACGGCGCAGGGTCCGTGACGCCCCTCCCCCGACTGCTCAGGCAGCTTCGTCCCAGCGACGCACACGTCGCCGGGACCACAACATTTCCCCCTCCCCTTTACCCTGCTTGTGCAGTATCTCCCCGGCGCCAAGCGCAGCACAGGGACCACCACGTCCCTCCTCCTTCCCCACCACCTGCTCCAGCAGGTCCCCTCCAGCCACCGGCACACCGCTGCCCGCCCCCCCCCCCCCAGTCTCCATCATCCTCCAAGTCGCCTCGTCGGCGCTCGCCCCCTTCTCATCCTCGACCACCTGCTCTAGCAGGTCCCGGTCCCCCCCCAGCGACCGTTACGTCGCTGCCCACCCCCTCAGTCTCCATCACCCTCCAAGTCGCCTCGTCGGCACTAGCCCCCCAACCCCTCGTCTCCTTCCCCCGCCCGCCGCCAAGCTCGGCACAGGGACCATCGCACTCCTCCCCCACCCCCACCACCTGCTCACGCAGTTCCGTCCCCGCTAACCGCCCGTCCCCGTCAACCGCCCCCATTTCTAACCTACATTCCCCCCGTCAACCCACGCCGGTTAACTCCAGCATTCACTCCAGCATTCACTCCAGCATTCACTCCAGTATTCACTCCAGTATTCACTCCAGTATTCACTCCAGTATTCATTCCAACACCTGGTCCGTCGCACCCGTGCCATCCGAGATCCACCAGATCTCGTCGCGGCTTCTTTTGGGCCCCTGTACCGTCCAGCCGCTACTTCCTCATACACCCGTACAACCAAGAGAGAGATGAAGATTTGGAGTTCTTGCCCATACAAGCAACCCCAGTACAGAACTCCACCCACGTGCCTGTTCGCCACGACGACTCCACCCACGTGCCTGTTCGCCACGACGACTCCACCTGCGTGACAGTTCGCCACGACGACTCCACCTACGTGCCTGTTCGCCACGACGACTCCACCTGCGTGACAGTTCGCCACGACGACTCCACCTACGTGCCTGTTCGCCACGACGACTCCACCTGCGTGGCAGTTCGCCACGACGACTCCACCTACGTGCCTGTTCGCCACGACGACTCCACCCACGTGCCTGTTCGCCACGACGACTCCACCCACGTGCCAGCTCGCCACGACGACTCCACCTACGTGCCTGTTCGCCACGACGACTCCACCTACGTGCCTGTTCACCACGACGACTCCACCTACGTGCCCGTTCGCCACGACGACTCCACCCACGTGCCTGTTCGCCACGACGACTCCACCTACGTGACAGTTCGCCACGACGACTCCACCTGCGTGACAGTTCGCCACGACGACTCCACCCACGTGCCTGTTCGCCACGACGACTCCACCTGCGTGACAGTTCGCCACGACGACTCCACCTACGTGCCGGCTCGCCACGACGACTCCACCTACGTGCCAGCTCGCCACTGGGACACCACCTGCCTGCCTGCTCTCCACTGGGACACCACCTACCCGCCTGCTCTCCACGGGGACACCCTGCTCTCCACGGGGACACCACCTACCCGCCTGCTCTCCACGGGGACACCCTGCTCTCCACGGGGACACCACCTACCCGCCTGCTCTCCACGGGGACATCACACACAAACCTGTTCAGCGTGATGACGTCACCCATCAGCAAAGTCACCAGGACCACATCCGTTCCAGTGGTCCAACCCTGCCCATGCCATGTGTTCGTGACAAAGCAAGCACCACTTTTGGGGCCTTAAAGCGGAAATCGGCACCACTCCAGATCCATGGACCTCGGTGCCACTCCAGGTCCATGGACCACGGCGCCACTCCAGATCCGAGGACCCCAAAGCCAAACACCCAGGGTTCATCGCCCCCTGGAACCACTAACTGCTACCTGCTAGCACTCAGATCAACAAGCACCCATGCCTCTTCAACCCATCTACACCACACAACTCATCTACACCACACCATCCTCAGTACATCCCTCAATCAGTCTTCATCCATACACACCGTATCCATTCAATAAATACAACTCAACTGGTTATCTGTTTGATGGTGTGGTCTTTGCTAGTGAAATGCTGTTGGAACAACAAAAGTTCAGGAGCATATAGACCACACCGGAGAACTATCTCCCCACTATGTTATTGCCTTCAATCTGGCTGACTTCCACTCCTCCCAAGCTCACCTGCTTGTGATCCCACTGATTACAACTCCTCCCCTATCTCCTCCCCCAAACCAACCAAGAGTTGTATTTATACACGACCACCTCCACCTACTACCCTCCGATCCGTTCTCGCATCCCTCCACCACCCCAATCTCCACACTTTTCTCATGCGCTCCACTAACATTTCCTCATCCTTTCCTTCAGGTTCCAGGGGGGGCCTTAAAGCGGAAATCGGCACCACTCCAGATCCATGGACCTCGGTGCCACTCCAGGTCCATGGACCACGGCGCCACTCCAGATCCGAGGACCCCAAAGCCAAACACCCAGGGTTCATCGCCCCCTGGAACCACTAACTGCTACCTGCTAGCACTCAGATCAACAAGCACCCATGCCTCTTCAACCCATCTACACCACACAACTCATCTACACCACACCATCCTCAGTACATCCCTCAATCAGTCTTCATCCATACACACCGTATCCATTCAATAAATACAACTCAACTGGTTATCTGTTTGATGGTGTGGTCTTTGCTAGTGAATTGTGTTTTCAGATATTTAACCACTCGAACCGTCAATACTTAATAAACTTGACCTTTCACTATGTACTAAGCTTTTTGCCAAGAATTTTTGCTATTTTTGGCTAAAGTCCTCCTGGAGTACTGTTAGATATGAATTATGATACATAATTGTATGATTCATGTATGAGGACCATATGACCATAAAGGTTATATTCTGTGAACTACTGTCTGAACTTACAGTACAGGTTACCCTGAGACCATGTTTTGGTTGTACTGTAAATTCTGGTTAGTGGAAAGTCACCAGGACCCTACGTATCTCTGTATTCTTGTTATGATCTGTGAACCAATCAACGAGTCCCACGGATATTGTACTTCATATACTGTAAGTCTAAACCTTCATTTTAGGAGAGAGAGACTAGAAAGCTGCCACTAGGATGGCAGCTCACTGTTTTGTCCTCTTTGTCTGATTCTCTTCAAATACAACAATGTATTGATATAGTCTTTTAGCTGTCTTTGAGTCTTATTTGGTTATGGATTTATAGATCCATATTTAAGTTATTTAACAGGGACCCCCCAAAATCATTTGAGGGTCCACCTGGGTACCGACCCCCAGTTTGAGAACCAGTGCTTTAGGATATACAGTAGATATTTATCTATCTGTGTCCCGTTCATCTTTTCTCTTTTCTCTGAATTTAGACGCCAGTTCCAAATTTTTTCCCAGAGGAACATGTTTGTCTTTGTGAGGGGGAGGTATTCTATTACATGTCCTTTCTGAGTCAAGGACTGTAAGTAAGGTGGTTTGGGTTTTCAATCTTCACATTGATAAGATCTTCATAAAAGAAAAAGGTGTGACAGCAGCAGGTTGGTCAAATAATCTATCCTAAAAAAAAAAAAAAAAAGTCAATGAGACCACCTGGGTGCAATGAAAAGTAGGTGGTTGGATGACACCATGTTTGGTGTAACATCTTACAATGGCCAGTCACGGCTATTAGAGTTACAATTTATATTCCTTTTTAGGCTATTGATCTATCAATTATTGATATAAAGAAGGCTAGAAAACACAATGCACCCTAAGGACTACAAACCATGGAATGACATCTAGACCATCTGCACAGTATGAAACAGAGCTGCTACCTTTAAATGCATTTTGAGAAAAAAAATAATGCTGCTATTTGTTCCAAAAGCTTTATATAAAATATATAAAATGTGACATAGCTCTGTTTACACAATGCTGTACCCCCTCCATCTGTATGTATGTTCCCCATTTTCAACTGTTTTTATATATTTTTGTGACACTTGCTTTGGCAATGTAAACCTATGTTTTCTCATGCCAATAAAGCTCCTTTGAATTGAATTGAATTGATATAGTAACAATATATTTAATATTCCTCTTACTTTGGTTATATTAATATATGACTGTATGCTTATGTGTCTGAATATATTGTCCTAGCAAGGGAAGTAAATGAGTAGTTAATGTCATGTTTAGTACACCCTCAGTGTACTGTGTTATGAAGCAGCAGGCTCATTCAGCAAGGTCAAGTGCACTAGCTATTCCCCTGTAGGCAAGCGGCAGACCCAGACAGCAAGACGACAAGTTCTAAGGTGTTATGAACGCAAGGAGAATGCTTCTTATATCAGACGTCAGTATTCTGGCTAGGGCAGTGACAATGGCCTCGGCTTATAGCAGTGGGCCTTCCATTATCAGTTGATAAGAATGGAACACATTAGTTAGTAGTTGGTCAGGGTAGTGTCGCCTCTCTTGGCCACCGAGCGTGGAGCAGCACATTTCATAGTCAGGCATAATTGACCTTCCATACTCAAGTGCCGAGAGAACACATCTTTTGGTCAGACAGAAGGAATGTCAGTCCTCAGAATTATCTTAACAATATTGTGTATGTATCATTGCAAAATATAGATCGGTGTCCGATTCCCGTTGCCTTCCGAGACAACTGGACCCTGTCCACCTTTCCTTCTCTCATCTCTTTTTCCTTTCTCCTTTTCTATTCTTTACTATTATGTTCTCATTATATTACATAGGAATTAATGTCATATTATTGTCATCTGTTGTATTGAATAAATCATCAAGACATATCAGTGTCTAACTATTGATTCTCTCAACAGGTAGTGGTAATAGGCTGTATTGCCTAAAGAGAAAAAGTTATTAGATTGATTTCGTTCCCACATCTGGGCACTACTTGTTCAATGCATTTTTGCATAGCCAATACCCTTGTGGACTTAGGGTTAAAATATCTCCGTAAAACACCTGTCCGATTTTTGTCACCAGTCAGAATTGTATATGAAAGTGAATAACAAAAAAAAAAAACGAAACTCAAAATCTTTCTCAAATGTCATATATACATCTACCTAACATCTGAAACAAGTATTGGTGCCTTAGTATGCATGTGAATTTAGATCATGATTGAAATGTAGCACATTTGAAGAAAATGCTTCAACGTAATTGATTGGCCCCCAGAACAATGAAACATACACATAGTCAATTTTGCTAAAAGCTTATGTTTTATACATAAACAATTTCACAACCTACTGTGTAATGAAAGGTAGGAAAAAAGGAACCGCACACCTTGGCCAAAAATGGCTGAAAATCAATGAAATGGCTACCACACCTCCTAAATTGGAATAATGCCACAAATGGACAAAACTAAAATAAATACACTAAAATGTCAGAATCATTACAACATATCGTATACAACATTTATTTAAGTACCACAGTGTGCACAGCATCTGTCATTTGTACATCAACTCCCTCAGAATATGAACACACAGACCAAAACAAAAACGCATAGATGCATCACAAAAAAAGAAAAATCATCATCATCATACCAACATATAACTTTCTTCTGCTTCCTTTGAAACATTCTCACAGTTCTGGCTCCGACATAAAATGTCCTAATCTACTCTGCAGTGACAGAACATTATGAACCTGTTAAAAGGCAAAAAGTCAGTCCAAGACACAATGACTTTAAACACCCATCATTTTTTGACTTTGGGAAGAAAGTGATTGCTTCGTATCAAGCGTTCTGAGAGGCCGAGGACATTGGCAATAAGGCAGGATGAAACATCAGTGTTAGGAGAGTAGAGTCGGGTAGATATAAATAAAGGCAGATAAACATGACTTACAGAAACATGTCTTATGAATGATATGAAATGAATCTGAATGGTTCTCCTGATGAGCCGATGATGTGGATCTAGCGACCCCCAGTGGAGAGGTTCTGTCACTGATTGACAGATTTTATAAGAGAAATCAGCAAACCAGGTCTCTGAAGCCCAAAAGAAATAAAGAAGTGACTAGCCTACTATGAGCTCTTTAAACCTGTACACATTGGCAATTTGGAAATAGACGATCTACAAGCTCACAGCTTGAGGTGTCCGTGGACAAACACATATTCATTTGGTGGTTTGCATCTTAGATCCACTAGTTTGGGTCCCAGGCAAACGTTTGATTTCTCTTTATGGACCTTGAGCTGTTTGGGAACCTCTGGACGAGACGACTGGTGCCTCAGTGACCTTCGAGTTTTCATAGTTGTTGAAAAAAATACACTTTCCCCCATTAATTTCTGTACTTTTAAGGCCTAATCTCTCTGCACATGCTACACAACCTGTGTATTCACTCATATATAAATACAAAATAAAAACAGATCTACAATAGCAGATCTATTCAAGTGTTGTGAGCTTGTAGATACTCAAAACATTTACTGTCCACCACTGGTCACTTCGGGCCGATAGGTGGAGACTCTTTTGGTCATCAAATTATTAGGAATTTAGGAGTGTGTGGTTAATTGATAACAAATAAATAGCCATTCTTACGGTATGTAGACTATATACACAAACATTACAATATAAATTTCTTTGCATGGAAGCTTGCCTACATTTAAAAGATAATTATTGTACTGCTGCTGAGAATGTGACAATAGAGAGGATTCGGACAGCATTGAGACACTTTGACAGTGGTTTAATGTACAACACCGCCTCTCTGTGGTCTGCGTTGGCTACAGCAGCTCGGCAGCCCTGAATCATAACTGACATATCTTCATGACAGTCATGGATCCACCATAACCTGGTGTTGAGACATTTTACCAATTTGCCACTAACGTAGATAAAAGCATTAACATTTCAAAAATAAAGTGTTTAACGAAGGCTCACACATATCACAATATAGTACGCTTAAGCAGAATTACCCTTATTCTCTGTATTGTTTAATAAAAAGCATTTTGATCCGATCGGAAGCCATTTTCTCGAATCTTTCTCACGTGACCCTATTGGTCAAGAGGTGTACTGCACTCTGATACATTACAACTTCTTTAGAAAATGGTAACCAATAAGATTGAAATGCTTCTTATTAAGCAATGGTGACAATACGGTTAATTCTGATTAAGCGTAATATATTGGGACATCAATACACTTTTAATATGCACCTTATTTTTGAAATATAAACGTTTATGTAGACGTACGTCAAAAATTAGCTAGATTGCTCCACAGCAAATTGAGGTGCATCCATGACTGTAATATTACGCACGGCTATCGCGGACCAATCAGACGACACGCTTTCACGGCGTGCGTCGTCGACGTTGCGTGACGTAAGCGCGTCTCGCTGCGTGGCTTGTGTTGTGGAAGAAGAAGAAAAGATGAAAGCCAGCAGCTAACTTTAAACTTTAACACCAGAAAACACGCAAATAAGGCGTCCAAAGAGGCCGTTCTCAACACTAAGGTAACCATTCTGACCTCCTAACGACTTGACGTGACAATGTAAAGTGTTGTCGTGTGTTTTGGTTTGGTTTTAAATGGTGTTTTTATAGTTTTATTGGTGGCTAAAGTGGTGACAGACAGCTATGTTGTTAATGTTAGCTTTGATTAACAGCTCAGCCATGAAACTACACTCTGTTTACACTAGTAGATATAGTGTTCATTTAACTTTGACCGTGTTCATTTAACTCTGACAGTGTTACAAATGCAGTTTACATTAGTTGTTAGTATTAATTTAGCTCTGTCAGTGCGGTTCCATTTGTAACACTGTCTGAGTTTAAGGGTTGCTTTTTGACGTTGAACTTGAGAAAAAGCTGTAAGTAAGTAAATTGAAGGTTGTCATTTTTGAAGTGAACCCCCATATAGAGCTAGCCATAAATTATAACTCCGGAGAGGATGCTAATATGCGGAGGTTATGTCAGTTATAATTTATGGCTAATATAGAGCAGTGGTTTAATACCACACTTTTATTTTAAAATGTTATATATTATTTCAAGGACCCTCCAGTTTGATAAGAATTAGGTAGGTCACCCCCTTCTGATACTGTATATAATATATTTCTGATATTCATACTATTATGGGACCCTAATCGAACCTCTGGAGTTATAACACTCAATATTTTGTCAACTTGAACTTGGGCTCTGTACTTGGTCTGCTCTTTTCCCCTCAACTCCCAACTATCAGAGAATAGCCAATCTAGTTACTCTCAGGACCCCCTAGGGGTCCCGGACCCCCTGTTGAAGACCCCTGCTGTAAAGTCCTCAGTGATAATTTAACTGAGAGTGTAGGGGTATTGGTGGAAGAGAGGAGATGTATGTCTATATAGTGTGATGTGTGTGGGTGTACATGGTCTGGATATACTGTATGTATTTATTTACTGTACATGTGTACAGTACCCTCAGGGCTCCTCGAGGGGACCCAAAATGTGCCCTTACATGTCTCTAACTCTGAGAGATCTAAGTTCCAGAGATATGGGGGTCCTTGAATAAATAAATGCCATTCACATTCACAACCATTAAAGTGTTGTACAATAATAATGAAAATAGTCCATAGATTAAACGGCAATTCAACATCAACTGAAGCAAGCATTAAAAAAAGAGATACTGTACATGAAATATCATATTGTGATAAATGATTTGGTATTGGATTAGCATAGACTGGAGCATATTCACCATTATCAATACCAGGGTTTCCATAGTCACAAAATTCCTGGAAATTTTCTCTTTTTTTCAGACCTGGAAAAGGTTTGAATTTATTAATTAAATGTTTTGGAAAATGTTTGGATATAATTTACATAGTTTTACTTTTTGGCTTTTGATTTTGTTTTTGTAAAATAAAAAAAATAAAAATAAAAATAGTTCTCGAAGCTAGAAATGTGCCGATTGATCGGTGAGTGATCGTGATTGGCCTTTAATGCCTCTGTCGGCTTTGATCGGTATCGGCTTTGCCGATCTACAAGCTAGTTCAGCTATTTTCACAATATTTATCTGTGGGACTGAATGTAACCTCAGCTTCAACTCCTACAAGTTGATTTGGAAGGTCCTCAGCCTGCAATCTCCTAATGTTTATACTTAATATACAATGTCAATGTTCTGTAAGAAAAATCACTAAATATATAGATGCTGCTACAGTAACACAATAAAAATAATAATTTATGGATTTGACGCTGTGATCGGGAATTTCGGTATCGGCAGATACTGATTCCAGGTGATCGGTATCGGCCCCAAAAATCACAATCGGAGCATCTCTACTCGAAGCAACATATCACGTTGCACTGTGACACATTGTTTGCTTGTAGATCTGTCATTTTTGTCACGTGAGTGTCTAGGGCCGGGGAACTGATAGCACACATGTTTAAGAGCCTCATTATGGCAACATTGCTATAGGCCTGGAAATGGGGTAAAGAAAAATATATAGGCTACTTAAGTTACGAAAAGGTTTTTAAATTCATTGTTAAAACCCCTGTAGGGCAGTCTGTGCAGCTTTACAGATACTAGTATCGGTATCGGAAAGACTCCGCGCCTGATGTCATGCAGAGAAAAGAATAGAATCGTCTTCAATTTCCTCAAGAATCCAACCCAATGTTTAGCACAATTTAACACAAACAAACTGGATGCTATCTTCATCCGCAAGCCATTCACATAGAGGATGGGTGCCTAATATAATAACTGACCTCAATCAGTGTATTTATTTCATTGTGGGCTGAACTGCTCTGACATGCTTCATAATAATACCACCAGTAAGACTCCCTAATCGGCATACACAAACTTTAGAAGGCAATCGTAGCCAATCGGGAGGGAATATGGGAAATGGGACAGATCCATGTTGATGACATGACTTTAGAGATACTGTGTACCGCTTTCCGTGATTTTAGGCCAAAATCTGTAGGAGTAGTGTCCAAAAATGTGTATTGCACAAATCGACCTGATGGTGGAGCTAAAAGATGGCCATGTGAGGAATCAGGGGTGGAGGTAGTCAGGTCCCTTATACTTTTGTTGGATTTTTGTGAAGATTTGCAAAACTATACATTTTTGGAAAGGTTATTGTCTAAGGAATCAGAAAATCAATGTTTCCATTTGCCCAGATGTGTTTATGGTGGCCATATTGGAAGTTACAAAATGGCCACCATAAAATTACGGTTTGTAATATCTCAGCCTCTAAATAAGCTGGAACATTGATTTTAACTGCTAAACCTACATTTTCAGGGTCAAGGAATCCAATGGTGGTAGTTATAAAGCTCAAATAATTACAACATTAACCCTTAGATGCATGACTGGGTCCAAAACGGCCTGGCGTGGTTGTTTTCTTGCAATATTATTATTATTATTATTTCTGAAGATTTGCAATATACATTTTTGGAAAGGATATTGTCTAAGGAATCAGAAAATAAATGTCCCCATTTGCCCAGATGTCTGCGGCGGCCATATTGGTATTGACAAAATGGCCGTTGTAAAATTTATGTTTTGTAATATCTTGACTTAAATAACATGGAACATTGATTTCAATGGCTAAACCTACAGTTTCAGGGTCAAGGAATCCAATGGTTCAAGTTATCATTCATTATTTTGTAACATCCCATTGAAATGCATAATCCACCATATGGGTAAAAAATGGCACAGCTCAGGCAGTAAGTCAGATAACTCTATCTTGAGTTATTTTTATTGAGATGTATTTTAGTAGTGAACTTTGGATGTTTGTGTGACCATTTTGAACATCATGACATGTGTAATCATATACAATTTCTATCATCATCATAATAATTTTCATCACTTCAGATTTACACTTGTATTGGACCATCTCAAGGATGGCCTTTGGGGCTGGGAGGACCTCTGTGGTCGTTGGTTTCAGCATGCCAATCAAGTGTTTGAAATACCCATTTCGCAGGGGATCTAGCTGTGGATCCTTCAGTGCAATGGCTGCTTGTGTCCATGCCCTTGTTTGGACATGGACCCTGAAGATGCTCTGCTTCAGAGCTCCAGGTGTTTGCAGAACAGATGCCATGGCATTGCAGGGATTGTCTTGATGTTGATGCATATACAAAGGACTCCAGTGTTGACAGCATTTCTTCCATAATTTCAGCTTCATCCAGTCTGCAGAGCATTGTTAACATCGTCATGTGTTTTGAGGTAGACAGGGAAATCTTGCTCTTTCGACAACGCAACATTTCGACAACGGAGCGTCGGCAGGATATTGCCTCACCCCACGGAGGTTAGGGTTTGGGTTAGGTTTGGTTGTCGAAAATATGACATGTAGAAACAGCGACATATGCTCCCAAGGTAGACTCTGCAGCTAGGTTGCCTTGCCTATACAGGAGAACCTCCCTGTGTGACAGGGAGCGTGTCGCTATTTCTACAAGTCATCTTTTCAACAACCAAACGTAACCTCCGTGGGGTGAGTAGCGATACCTGCCGACTCCGCTGTTGAAATGATGTGCGTTCGAAAAAGCGAGATTCCACCTGTGTGACAAGAGAAGATATGCCCCATGAAGACCAGCCACCTCAAGCTGGAGATTCTACCCACCAAGATGCAACAGATACAGGGTTTACAGTCATTAGACAGCACTAGTGGATGGCATGGTGTTTGTGCAGAAGCTGAGCAAAAAAAATTGCGACTGTAGTGACAGTCAAGGATCTGAGTGGCTTATTCAACGACAGACTGATGCAACTAACACAAGATTATGACAAAAGATTCTCTGAAGAGTGCAACCAGAGATAAACCAAGACAAGTAGAAGCTTCTATTCAAGTCTCAAGTCAGAGATGACACCAACATCAAACACATATGTGTTATGTGTCTGAGGTTGGTGTCAGACTAAGGCTGATCTATCTTGCTGCCAACACTCTAGAGTACAACAGGGGATCTTCCAAGCTGATCATCACATCTGCTTCTAGATACATTTATACCTGGTCTTTGAAGAAAATAACCACGAAGAAGGAAAACCAAACAAAATGCACAGATCTAGCTCAAAACAGATGAAGACGTTATCAATGCTCTGTAGATGCTTTTGGATGAAGCAAAAGTGACAGAAGGAATGCTGTCAACACTGGAGTCCTTGTATGTGCAGCTTACTCATCCAAAAGAAACAACATCAAGACCATTCCTGAACTGCGATGGCATACTGTTCTGCAAACATAGAGCAGAAAGTGACAAGCTCCCTCCAACACCTGGAGCTCTGAAGCAGCACAATCATGAGAGTCCATGTCTGAACAAGGGCATGGACACAAGCAGCCATTGCTCTGAAGGATCCACAGCTGGATCCCCTGCAAAATGGGTACTTCAAACACTTTATTGGCATGCTGAAACCAACGACTACATAAGTCCTCCCAGACCCAAAGGCCATCCTTGAGATGGTCCAATGCAAGTGTAAATCTGACTGTTCTTCTAGCAGATGTTCCTACAAAGCTAAGCCTGTATTGACATGTATCATTGCAGCAGCCAGTTCCAGAACGATGATGATTCCCAAGCTCTGATGCACAAAAGTGATGATTGTTGTTGCGACCGAAGGTCGCAGTATACCATGAGAAATGTTGCAGCTTGTCTCCCTCTGTGTCAGTGCTTCCTTCAGTCAGTCAGTATCATCATGCTCTGATGTCACTGTGATGTAGAGGAACCACTCTTAACTGAATGGGTTTGCTGCTCTGACATCACACTCCTGGCTTCATGTCCCTTTTATGCCCATATATTTTATACCCATATACATGCCCATATATGGGCATGTTCTGACATATGGGCATTCCCATATCACACTTGCACATTAATTACGTCCTTGTCGGGTCTATGCCCATATATGGAGATCCCTGCCCCGATGTCATCAATATTAAGGGCATATCTGGCAATGCCCATATACAGTATGGGCATGTTCTGCCAATTTCAACAGGCACTGTTGAGATTGGGTAACTGGTCCGATATAGATCACTGGCCAGATAGCCAAGAATTGGCCTTTAGGGCAAGGTCGCATGTCGCCCTGAGGCGTCTTACTAGTAATGATTATGATGATGCATAGAGACTGTCTATGATTTTACACGTCATGGTGTTTAAGATGGTTACACAAACATTTAAAGTTTACAGTTAAATATAAAAGAACTCTGAGTTGGTGTCTGACTTACTGCCTGGGCTGTGTCGGTTTTTTACTCATATGGTGGATTATGTATTTCAATGGGATGATACAAAAATGAAATAATTGGACCATTTGATTCCTTGACCCTAAAAATATACAGTAGGTTTAGCCATTAAAATCAATGTTCCGTCTTATTTAGAAGCCAAGATATGACAAAACATATTCCAATATGGCCGCCATAAACACCTCTGCATGGGCAAATGGAAACATTGATTTTCTGATTCCTTAGATAATAATCTTTCCAAAAAAAATATAGTTTTGGTAAATCTTCAAAATAATCTGACAAAATTACTTGGCCGTTTTTACTAGGCCGTTTTGGACTCAGTCATGCATCTAAGGGTTATTTTGTAATTATTTGAGATTTATAACTACCACCATTGGATTCCTTGACCCTGAAAATGTAGGTTTAGCAGTTGAAATCAATGTTCCAGCTTATTTAGAGGCCAAGATATTACAAAAAGTAATTTTATGGTGGCCATTTTGTAAATTCCAATATGGCCGCCATAAACACACCTGGGCAAATGGAAACATTGATTTTCTGATTCCTTAGACAATAACCTTTCCAAAAATGTATAGTTTTACAAATCTTCACAAAAATCCAACAAAAATAGATAAGGGACCTGACTAGGTTCTGATTTGCCATCCAAGGAGTGTGTGTGCAAAGTTTGGCATGGATATGGGCAACGGTAGCAGAGATAAGAGTAAGGAAAAGGTGTGACGTGACGTGACGGACAGACGGAGGGACTGACTGACGGAGGGACAGACGGTGGAGCTTTTCATAGTAACTTGCACAACAATGTGCATCGGCCCAAAGGGACTATTTATTTTTTCCTTCTTTTTTCCCCAAGGTTTCTTCATTGGTATTTTCACATAATCAATAACACAAAAAGCATACACATGGGTTCTAACTACTAAGGGACTACTTCTCCCAGAATTGTGCACCCGACAAACGTTTTCTATTTATTAAACCCACAGAGTAAAAAAGAAAAGAAAGAAAATACTACTTTTGTGTGACACTGTAGTGTGACGAAATAGAAGGGCATCACGAGTTGGTTGGCATTTTTGAGATACGAGACCACAACCAAACCAGTTCAGTAGCCAGCAGGGCTGTGGTGGTGACATTTACATGGAACCAGTTTGTTTGTCTCATGCACGCTCGCACGCGTGCGTGCACACACACACGCACACACACGCGCACGCACGTGCACGCACACACGCACACACACACACACAACAAAAGCCTTGTCATAACAATCATTGTGTGTGTGTGTGTGTGTGTGTGAGTGAGTGAGTATGTGTGTGTGTGTGTGTAACATGAGTGATCATCCTCACACCCATGCTGTTCTTCTCTCATCACATGGCTCTGGGCTGCAGGTTGGTGTCATTTCACACGACTGTGACGGACAGAAAATATGTGTCACCTTTGTAGATCAGAGGTCTTCAACTTTTTTTTGTCTTTGTAGGCCGAGGACCCCCTTATAATTAGCTGAGCGAGAGATGAAGCATATTGTATAAAATTGTGTTGCAGATTTAAACTTTTCATATAATTTCACACAATTCACAGGTGGCTTTAGACTATCACTGTTGTGTTTTTTTGTTTGTTTCAGACATTTAACTTGACCTTTCACTCTGTACTTGATCTGCTCTTTTTTCCCTCTACGGCTACCCCGAACCTCTTTGCCGAAGATAGTACCTGATGTTGCGAGGCATTCGTAGAACTTATTGATCTGATATTTTCAACTAATGTTCCCCCCAGAATAATAACGAATCTAGAGTTGAAATGGTTGAAACGATAAAATCCATATCCCCTGTAGTAACTCTTGTTGAAGACCCCTGTTGCAGAGGCTGGAACGTCAAGCTGCAATAATTCATAACTTAATTGAACTTTATGCGCTGTTATCTTGACTTTGTGCAGCTGTGGTATCCTTTTACATTGGAGACTTGTGGTTAGAGTGTCTGCCCTGAGTGAGCATCATGGGATGTCCGGTTCAATCCCTGGCCGGGTCATACCAATTAAAGACTCCGAAAAATGGGACCAAGTGCCTTTCTGGAGTCCCTGCTTGGCACTCGGCATACAAGGGTTGGGGTCTACTTGTACATCAAGCTGCTTCACGCTACAGAAACAGGAGATTGGCTCCTGCCCTATGGGACTCATACTTACTTATGTATAAGCTGGAAACAGCACTGCCCTGTGATAACCTCTTCACATTAGTATGTAGTCCTGAGTAATGAAGTATGAATTAAGTGATAATGGAGCATGTACAGTTAATTTCACTCTTTGTGACAGCCGGTCACAACTCCTCACTGAAGTTACTGTACGCTGTGTTCACACACACTGGCAGCTTCAAAAGACCCGTAATAACGAAGCAATGCAGAATATCTGTCTGTCGCTGAGTTGCTGTTTTAGGGTGTTTTGCAAAACACGCTCGTTAATATTTCTATGACTAGGATTTAAACCCAAGAAAGCACTATGGCTTGTTCCTGGCTTTGTACTCAATTCATTGAGACATGAAATGACAGACAAATGTTACTATGCAAAACATCATATAACACTCAGAAATCAGGAAATGAAAAAGTACAGTAAACATGTCAGGGGGGGGGGGGGTCGGCTCTGTCTTTTGTTTTTTTAAATGGGCCTGTTTCAGTTTAACAGTGTCATTAAGTGAGCGTCCCAATGAGCGAGGAAAGATATAAGGAAAAATATAAAGGCTTTAAAAAGAACAGGCAGCTGATGGAAATCACATGGATTCAAGTTCTCGTCACCACTCGTCATTTAGATTCCATAGAAGCCAGCATGTCCTCTATAGCAGTGGTTCTCAACCTTTTCAGGCCGTGACCCCCAAAATAATCATATTTTAACTGGGGACCCCCACTCTGAGCACTAAAAGTCTAGGCATTATATTTGGTATAACACGGTTCCATTGTGAAAATAGCAGATCTACATGCTCACAACGCCTCGCAATGCGAGGCGTTGTGAGCATGTAGATCGGCTATTTTCACAATTTCTGCCTCAAATATTTGACAGTTTGACCAATGTTTAAGGTATTGTTTTAAGGTAATGTTTTAGGTATTAAAAAGTCCTTAAATTGTCACTTTAGAAATGTGCATATATCCTCTACACAATTAAACTTTATGTGGGTTTGTTTATAGTTGATTGAGGAAAACAATTTTGGACATTAAGCTAATCATCTGGGGACCCCCCACAATAATGTGTGTGGGAGGGTCCCGACCCACTGCTGAGAACCACTGCTCTATAGAAGCATGTTGCACACTGAAACTGTCCGATCTACAAGATCACTTTGAGAGCATGTACAGATGGTTGTTCGGTTGGCCAAACTAGCAGCACCAGCAAGCTGACAGTTATCCCACTTATTACATGGATACTTAATAAATAAATGTAATACAGTATAAACAGAGCTGCTACCTTTATAAACATGTTTTAAATTTGAGTTTTTTTTTCTTTTCCTTCTTTTCCATGCTATTGAAATTGTATCGAGAAAAAATAAATGCTGATATCTGTTCCAAAAAGCTTCATACCCTGCCTTTATATACATAACGACACAATGTGACATAGCTCTGTTTACACAATGCTGTTCCCCCTCCAACTGTAAATATGTTCCCCATTTTCAACTGTTTTTATTGTTTTGAAACTTGCTTTGGCAATGTCAACGTATTTTTTCTCATGCCAATAAAGCTCCTTTGAACTGAATTGTAATACATTGACCTGTAAAAGTAACAACAAAGCGGCTACTTGTCTTGCGCTGGCCGCTCGCCCAGCACAACACGGTTGCGACTGGTCAACCACCTTGAGAGCAACGTTTGCTGTAAATGATATTGAGTGTTTGACACTCTAAAAACACGGCCTGCGCAGTGCGCACGTATGAGTCACCAGAAAAAAATAATGGGTGTTTTTATTGAATCTGGTTAAAATTGAGTTTGAAGCTACAATGGGTACAATTGGCTCCTGGGCCTGGAGGGCCTGATAACATTTACATCAAATAACTAAATATTGAATCAAGCTACTTAAAATCTGTTCAGGGTGTCCGGTGTTCATAAAAGCCTGATTAGACGATAACATGACCAAAAGTTCTTTTTTAAAGTGAAATATTCCTTTTCCATGCATATTGTGATTGATGGTGTCCCATCATATCTTCCAGATAACTCTACTGCTCCTTATGAAGACCGCTCAGCTCCTCTGCGTTGACACCACCTCCTCCTCCTCCTCTCCACCTCCTCCTCCTCTGCAATGACACCTCCTTACCTCTCCTCCTTCCTGGTCCTCCTGCTCCTCTCCCTGGTGGCTCTGCTCCTTCTCACCCGGCTCCCCGCCGCAACGCCCTCTCTCCCCTCCTCCTCCTCCTCCTCCTCCTCCCTCAGCCCTAGCGGTGGCTCCTGCGGTCCCGGTCAGTCCTGGGCGGTTCGAATCCACGCTGCAGCAGCGCGCCAGGAGGAAGGTCTGGGTGATGATGATGAGGAGGAGGAGAGTGGACCGGTGGACCTGGATGTGATCGCGGACAGGGTGAGGCCTTTTCATCACTGCTCTCTGTTTGAATACTTTAATTAGTTAGAGATGTAAAACGGCACAAGGTACAGTCAGACATTAAAGCTAAAAGTTTAACACTAAAAAGTGTTTCCATATTGGTCCTACAGCATGTATCCAATCAACATAGCATACAAATCAACGCGATAAAACATACAAATTCAAAACACAAATGGCATTGTTGAATGCACTGATTATTGATTTTGTTGTTGTTGTTATTCTACTGTTAGACTGACAACGAGCTCTGAGGTTACTGCTAGTGTCCTCACAGTATCCCACCCAAAACAAAATAAAAAGTGTGGTAAAACTTTCTATGAAGCCCACACTAATAATGCATTATGAGGGCGTTCATAATGCATTATAATGCATTCATAATGCTTCATTACTACACTCATAAACACACATAATGCGTGTGGTGATTGCCTCTGAGATCTTGGGGCACTTTTAATTACACAAGTACGAATTGCTCTGACTCCGCTAAACTAAACTATTGATACGGCGATATTGAGATTTCGATTTTTTTTTTTGCTGTAAATATGCATTTTGCGTGAATTGGTGCGTTGTCATGTAAACACACCAACCCTACGGACAATACGATTATACAATTGGGTTGAGGTCTGGACTCACGGCAGGTCATTCCATCCTCTCCACTCCCAAATTCTGGAGATACTCTGATGATTCTGGTGCTGTGGAGGTGAGCGTTGTCATCCTGGAGGATAGCATTGGGTCCCAAATTATGGCAGAACCCATGCTCAGGTGCTCCTGCTAGGCACACACCTGTGACTGGCACACACCTGCCAGCACTTGGAGCCCAAAACGAAAGTGAATGCCAGCAGAACAGCATTAAAGGTAGTCGGTGCTACCCTACACATTTGGCCGGGTGTCGCTCTCCATTCCAACATGTTGCTACTCCGAAATTGACTTCTTATTGTCGGAGTGGCGACACTTCCATAGGGGTTAAGTTTTGGGTAAGGGTTAGAGATAGGGTTAGTGTCGGAATGGAGACATGTCGTAGTGGCGGGGCGGGGTGTAACCGCTCTAGCCTGGCTTGGCTACTAATGCAGCTAACTAACTGCAGTACATATACATCCCCACCTTGTTTTTAACATGGGTGGATTGTTTAGCTGTGCTAGGCTGGTGTTGCTCATTCCACGAATACCCGATTCTTGCAAGGTGACTAACCAACGATACAGATTATATAAAACACAATACCAATTGGTATTATTAAAGGGGAGATATAATGGACCGAAATCAAGTCTTGGCTTATGTTGTATTTTTATTGTTGTTAACTCTATAGTGTCTGCTCTCCACCAGGTGGCAGCACAGGCGGGGCTGGAGAACCAGGGTCAGATCGGCCAGCTGGAGGGACACTACCTGCTGTGCTCCGCTAGCAGCAGCAGGCCGGGCTCCAGGCCTGGGGCCGGAGTAGGAGCCTCAGCCTGGAGGAGGAGGGTGCAGCCTGGGGACGTGCTGGCCGCCCACCCCCACGTCCTCTGGCACTCCCAGGAGAGGCTGCTCAGCAGGTCCAAGAGATCCATGGCCTTCAACGACCCCCGATACCCTAACCAGTGGCACCTGGTCAGTCTCTGTCTGTCCTTTGGTCTCTATGTCAGTGGTTCTCAACCTGTGGGTCGGGACCCCCAGAGGGGTCCCCAAATTATTTTGGGGGGGGTCCCCAGATGTTTAGCTAAATTTTAACGCAGTTTTCTCACTCAACTGTAAACATACCTTGTAGTGTATACAGGGTATCTGCACATTTCTAAAGTGAGAATTTAAGGACTTTGAAGACAATTTCAGTACCTCTGGTCAAACATTGGTAAAACTATCACATATTAGAGGCCGAAATTGTGAAAATAGCCGATCTACATGTATGTATGTACATGTATGTAGATCGGCTATTTTCCCAATTGGAATAGATCGAGTAAAACTAAATGTAATGCCAACTCCTACAATTCCTTGTTCAAGTGCTTGTCAGGGTGGGTGGTCCCCTCTTCAAATATGATTATTTTGGGGGTCACACCTGAAAAGGTTGAGAACCACTTCTCTATGTCAGTCTCACTCTTGGTCCTTTGGCTTCTTTAACTTCACGTAGCCAGGCTTACTCATCTGCCAAGAGAAAAGCCTGGTCACGACATAAGGCAGAGAGTAGTTAGAAAGGGCCTTTCTGTGTGGAGTTTGCATGTTCTCCCCGTGTCTCCTAGGGTCGGCTCCCTCACAAAAACATGCAGTTATCTTGGTCTTTATACTGCTTCCCCCTGGCCAGCTGGGGTGCCTGATGGAGGGGAAAGGAACTGGTTGGAATAACGTGTTCCTTACTTCCTTCCACGCACTATGTCCAGCCAGGGAAACTCCCCCCGTGTCACGTGAAAAGAAGCGACGACTCATGCATAGAAGGAAGCATGAGGTCAGTCCGTTGCTCTCCCCAGGTTGGCAGAGGGAGTGTAGCGCCCAGGATTACATAAAGTTTGGATATTTGTATACCTTTTATTCCCTTTTTAAATTGTGCCCCATTTGCATTTGTGGGAAGAGCAGCACAGCTGAACTAAAGCCAAACAAGGCAATTTTCACAAGAAATTTGTACTCTCTTTATTTTCTATTCTTTAATCTAATTCTCTTTTTACTCCTTGAACTGCAAACTTGAAAGCCTGCATAAACATCCCACGTTCACCAGTTTCATCCTACTGTTTTATGACGATAAAGTTCATTGATTGATTGAAAAGATTTTTCAAGTGTGCAACAACCCACATACTCTTTCCACCAATGCATATTCCTTGAAAATATTTTTCAAGTGCGCAACAACCCACATACTCTTTCCACAAATGCATATTACTTTAAAAGAGGACTAAACAGGCTTTCCAACGGTATGAACGTTATTGCCAAGAAGCACTGTATTACAACAGAGAATTCATTTCTAAACTGTTCAAGGTTTATTATCTAATGTCGTTTCCGGTCTGCGTGTTCTCTCTGAAATGTTGACACTTGTTGACACTAGAGGTGTGGGTGGTTTCTAAGGAAGACGGAAACAGTGACGCGCACGCACACACACACACACACACACACACACACACACACACACACACACACACACACACACACACACACACACACACACACAGCTGTGATGATGTGTGGAAGAACAATAAAAGACTGCCATAAAAGAGCACCTCACTTAATCAAATTCAACATTTTTACCTGCAGTTTAGACAATTTTAGTTGTCTTTACTTTGTTTTTACACATTTTTGTTTTTCCTCTTACTAATTTACTGTATAAACCCCAAAACATTGTCCAATGTCCTTGTTGCGGACCTGCCGCCTGGGGAGAACATCCTGTCTGTCTGAGGCTGTGCTGTCAGACCATTATTGTCACTCAAATAATTGCGATTAACGATTTAATTGTTTTGTTGAACGTTGGAGCATTTTGAATAAAAAATTTAATTTCTGTTTGGCTTTGAACAAAAGGTGTACTAGACAGATATGACAAACACCTTAAATAATAGAATAATTTAACACTTTATATGAATATGAATAGTGGAAATAGCCAATCTACAAGTTAAAAACGCGTTAGTCATTTGGATTCTGTAGGTGTGTCATTCACTGAATATAGGCTATCTACAAGCTTGTAGATGGCTGTGTAATAAGGATGATTTATTTTAAACCCTCTATTATTGGTAAAAGGTACTTATATAATGTACATCGTCTTTTGTATGTCTTTGCCAAAAACAGTCAAATGTCTTTGCCAAAAAAATAGCTGATCTACAAGCGTTGTGATCTTGTAGATCTGCTATTTTTTTGCAAATGTTCCGCCCCAGGACAATGGATTTTGATTATCACGATAATATCGTAATTCACGATTTATTTTGTCACAATAATCGTGATATGACATTTTCACATCGTCCCATCCCTAGTCGGGGGCTATTTTCCAGAGTAACGACCAGCGTGTTGACGATTATCCCTTGCTTTAATCCATGTACTGTTCTCCTGGGTCTCTGTTGTCTTTGACTTGCTCCTTGTCTCTGTGTCTCCTGTCCTGTCTGTCCATGCAGCACAACGAGGTCAACGTGGGCATGGACATCAACGTGACGGGGCTGTGGGAGAGGAACATCACTGGACAGGGAGTCACTGTGGTGGTGGTGGACGATGGAGTGGAGCACACGCTGGAGGACATCCAACCCAACTATGTGAGTCACACGCACTCTGCAAGACATCCAACCCAACTATGTGAGTCACACGCACTCTGCAAGACATCCAACCCAACTATGTGAGTCACACGCACTCTGCAAGACATCCAACCCAACTATGTGAGTCAAACCAGGGGTGGGCGATATGGAAAAATACAATATCACAATATTTTCCCAAGCTGTATCACGATACACGATTTTATCACAATTATTTTTTATGGTTATTTTTCAAGTTACTTGACAAAAACTAGACTCTCTGGGTTCCTTTTGGGAGGTCTAAATTGAACTTTACAAGTATGTAACTCTGGCAGTATACAAATGAAACCAAATGGATTTGGTTCCATTTGTATACTGTCAGAGTTAAGTGGAGACCTTGACATTTTAAAGTTTGAGAACTACTGATTTAGACCAAAATGCAGGTTTAAATTGAATTCTGCAATGAATCTCTGTATTAACGTAACAGATTAGTATGTAAACGGTCACATCTCATCCGTATGTCTGTCTGTCTGTCTGTCTGTCTGTCTGTCTGTAACGCCTGACATTGTGTTTTTCGCTCTGACATCATGCTCTGATGTCAGGGGAACCACTCTAACAGAACTGGGCTGTCCTCACTTGCTGCTTTGATCGTGCTACGATTTTATACTGTTAAACAACAATATTCTGTAGAACTAGTCCCCTTGTAGTGGTCTAGTGCAGTGGTTCTCAACCTTTTCAGGCCGCGACCCCCCAAATAATCATATTTGAACTGGGGACCCCCCCACCCTGCACAAGCACTTGGAATAGTAGGAGTTGGCATTACATTTAGTTTGACTCGATCTATTCCATTGTGAAAATAGCAGATCTATACGCTCACAACGCATATAGATCTCAATAACCCTTTTCATTTATTTTTAAAAATTAAATAAAAAACAAAATTATTACAAAATAAAAGAAGAATATTACCGAAAAAACACGTGGAATATCCCTTTAACTAACATTTAGCTAAACATCTGGGGACCCCCCAAAATAATTTGGGGACCCCTCTGGGGGTCCCGACCCACGGGTTGAGAACCACTGGTCTAGTGGACAACGACTCACTGCTGTGTGCAGACACGGACTTTCACACTTTGGGTGAACTCTGGGTGAACTCAACTGTCTTTGGGATTATTAACCCACGGTAGGGAGATGCTGCTAGATGTGTGTGTGACTGGATAATAATATTCAGTTTATAATGGTTGTTAAAAATAAAACAATAACTATAATCGAATTGAAATTAGTTCATTAGGCCTTCATTTAAAAAAAAAAGAAAAAATGCTTTTTTTCTTAACGACTTTTCGACTAGTTCCTACAAGATCGACTAGTGGTTATACGAGTCAACTAGTCGACTAGTTGGTGAAAGCCCTAGTAGAGAGTTATGTCTTAAATTCCTCTAGTAAGGGTCTTTATAAGGGTAAGAAAAAGGAGCATAGCATAAAACCTGGATGGACTGAGCATGTGGCTGAGCTACAGACTGCTGCTAGAGATGCTTTTAAAGTTGGCCAGAATCAGGAAGGCAGAGAAAGGGGCCCTTATTTGAACAAAAACAAACCTTGAATGCCAAATTTAAATATGCTGTCCACTTCATAAAAAAACAAAAAACAAGACGATAATATGAGAGCTGACTCACTTGCCAGAAAGCTGCGCAACAACAGCTGTGTTGATTTCTGGCAAGAGGTCAAGTTGTTAAATAAAAAAAATGTCATGTCACGATTATTCTGACCAAAAACATTGCAATTTACGATATCATCGTATATCATCGTGATAATCAAAATATTCCCAACATCCATTATCCTGGGGCGGAACATTTGCCAAAAGAATAGAAGCTCACAACGTGTCGTGCTTGTTGCATCTCTCTGCTCTATTTGGTAGAGAGTGAAAAAAAGACTGTATCAAGTACATTATTTCCAGGCCTGTTTTACCAAGAGGGTTTTAATGGTACTGGATTTACAGCTCGGCAATATAAATAAAATAATAATATAAAAAGGCTGTGACCCCCAAAATAATTCCAGTTAAACATTTATTAACTGGGGACCCCCCCCCCCCCTCCCCCCCCCCCCCCCACTATGACGAGCACTAAGAGTTGAGGCAGTACATTTTGTATAACACGGTTCTATTATCGGCTATTTTCACAATTTCTGCCTCTAAAATGTTACAATTTGGCCAATGTTTAATTTGTAATTTTAGAGGTATTAACAAGTCCTTAAATTGCCACTTTAGTAACGTGCATAAACCCTCTATACACTTATACTTTATGTTGGTTTATTTACTGTTGAGAGTAAAAACAATGTTGCACATTAAGTTATTCATCTGTGGACCCCCCAAAATAATTTGGGGACCCCCCCCCTCCCCCACTGACCCATAGGCTGGCGAACAGCATAGTGATATGGATTATCGAGCCAGCCATGACTTTAGGAGATTTCTTCCCTTTTTGTTTTTTTCCAGAGTCCAGAGGGCAGCTACGACCTGAACAGCAACGACCCCGACCCCATGCCCCACCCTGACAGCCGCAGTGACAACCACCACGGCACGCGCTGCGCCGGAGAGATCGCTGCTGTGCCCAACAACAGCTTCTGTGCTGTGGGCGTGGCCTATGGCAGCAAGGTGGCAGGTGAGTCCACGCCATCTGATTGATTGATTGATTGATTGATTGATTGATTGATTAACTTAACCCATTTAGGCCTAGAATTATTGAATGCTTTAACTATTGAAAAATAGTGGAAATCGTGAAAATGTGTGCACATTTTTCAATATATATTTTTCAAAGCAAACTTTTGTAACTGAAATCTCTGCTTCTGGGGGTCCCTGGAACAACATATTTTGAGATGGGGGTCCGTGGCCAAATAAATTAAATTTTGGGGGTCCTTGACATGAGAAGGTTTGAAAACCACCGACTTAGAAGAAGGATTTAGAAGTCGGGTCAAAGATATTTAAGACTTGCACAAATGTTCACAATTTTTCAAAAATAGCAGATCTACAAGCTCGCAGCGCGGCACTCGGTGCCGCGCAGTGAGCTTGTATATCTGCTATTTTTTAATAGTTGAAGCATAAAATAATGGTTAAAGTGGTTCAAATCTAAAGTGACACAGATTTGCATTTAGGCCTAATTAACACAGTCTCTGCCATAAATCAAGATCGTCTTTTGGATTTGACTGTCATACTTTCCTTACCTTTTAACGTGGGCGTGAGCGTGTCCATCGTGCACGATCGTGCACGGATCATGCACCGGGCAGGGATGCTGACAGAACCCTCGCTAAAAACCCCAGGACAAAAATCCACTCGTCCTAGACCTAGACAATTTGCCCTCCTGGCCCCCAAACTGTGGAATAAACTCCCTGAACTACAGACTCACTCCCTAGCTTCCGCCATGGACTGAAAAAACTCACCTCTTCAGACTCCACCTAAACCCATAGCACTACTGTAAGGCCCTCCCCTCGATGACCACACATGAAGCTAGATGGCTTTTCTCTTTTTTTGGGGAGTTTTTTTTAGATGTTTTTTAGAAGATTAGGTTTGTGGTCTACCTATGTTATTAATACTTTTTTCTAGATTAATATTCCTATGTATTTGTTGTATTGTTGTTGATGTACTGACATATTATCATGCTTATTATAGTGATGTATTACCCGCTTATTGTAAGTCGCTTTGGATTAAAAGTGTCTGCTAAATGCCTAAACTGTAAACTGCACATGAACATTAACTATACACACTATAGGATGCCAGGCGGATCGTCATGTTGGCTTGTGGTGGACATTTTGGGGCAAATTCCTTTGTCACAGACATACAAAATGAGCAGATAATGTTACCAAAAACACATAGAGCTCTAGCCCTGAATAACCATAACAGTTCTGTGACTCTGAGTGTACAAACTGATTGTTCTTGAGTACAAGTTCTCTCTGCTGGTCCTTGCAAATAAAACGTTTGAGAAGCAGTACTAGTGGACTCATAATGTGTCCATAGTGTCATAGTAAATCAGTGTCATACATATTCTGAAGAAGACCTGGATACTTCTTTGTAAATGTATGTCTTAGCTGTACACATTCCAAGTTTAATTCTGTTCTGTTACTCAATGAGGCCACTAGATGGCAGTGCAGGACTTATATAGTCATTTATTTGATACACTACACTGTCCTGTCACTAATGTATATCTGACTGTGATACTACATTTAGATTTCCAACAGTTAATCAAACTAATCATTTTAATTGATTATAGCAATAATGATTGATAAACTCTATTGAATCAAATGATCGATTTACAATAGATCCCTATTTTGGGCATATCATTTCAAGGATCAGAAATTTAAAACAAAATATCTTATCCATGACCGTGGCCAAATTCATATCATTTTTGATATGAAAAAGATTTGACTGTTTTTAACTGTTAGGATTTAGAAGACATTCGTAAACTGAGCCGCAGGTCTTTATAGGTAACCCCCAAAATGACTTTTCTTCTATTGATTACTCACGCTATGGAGACTTTATTTCAATAATATTTTTTGGTTTTTGTTGCATTCCTAGGACAACAATTTGATTGCAAGAAATGTACCCTCATTGATTCCGGATAGTCGGGTCCCCATCCGGAATCAACGGGGGTAAATGTACTATAATCACATGTTTGTCTTAGGAATGCAACAAATACAAAAAAAAAAAACATTATTGAACAGCAGTCTCCATGGCGTGAGTAATCAATAGAAGAAAAGTCATTTTGGGGGTGAACTACTCCTTTAAGTGGTTAATTCATAATGTATTCTTATACGTTTGTCCCGGGAAGACACCAAATTGATATTTTTCGGGGTCTGCAGTCGATATAAAAAGGTTTAGGGAACTGCTACCAATAACCCAATATTATAGTATAAACATAGAGAAGCATAGGGCTGGCGTTGAATCAAGGGATGGGACGATATGAAAATTTCATATCATGCTTATTGTGACCAAATAAATCACGATTTACAATATTAAATAATAGCTTGTAGATCGGCTGTTTTTTGGCAAAGACATTTGATAGAGAGTGAAAAAAAAAGACTGTATCGAGTACGTATATTATAAGTACCTTTTACCAATTATAGAGGGTTTAAGTGGTACTGGATATGCAGCTCGGCAAATAAAAGGTGAATTGATCCCAGTGCATGACGGAGGACGATATCACGATAAATTCAATCTCCACGATACGATTATCGTGAGTATTTTTTAATCACGCTAAACGATAATATCGTCCCATCCCTAGTTGAATCAGAGTCCAAGGCACTCTTCATCGTTAAAAAACCTTTTTAATGTCAGTCAGGCTAGTTCCTAATGGAACCAGTTTTAAAAGTGCCTTTTTATGTGGAAAGGCTTTTTTAGTTTATGATTGGTTCCCTCCTGACATCCTGACGTTACATTTACAATGTCGGCATTTAACAGAAGCTCTTAATCCAGGGAGATTTACAGTAAGCAAAGGACAACAAGAGGTAATACATCAAATGTATGGAAACAGCCTAGTAATCTAAGCAAACCAAGAACCTACTGTATCATCAGTCTAAACAGTAGAATAATAATACCTGTAAGACTCCCTAATCGGGAGATAAGCGACCGTCAGGTTGCATACACAAACTTTAGAAGGGAATGGTAGCCAATCAGGAGGGAATATGGGAAATGGGACAGATCCATGTTGATGACATGACTTTAGAGATACTGTGTACCACTTTGTGTGATTTTAGGGCAACATCTGTAGGAGCAGTGTTCAAAAAAGTGTTTAGCAAAAATCACCCCTATGGTGGCGCTAAATGGGACAGATCCATGTTGATGACATGACTCTAGACATACTGTGTACCGCTTTGTGTGATTTTAGGGCAAAATATATAGGAGCAGTGCCCAAACATGTGTTTTGCAAGAATCGGGCTCATGGAGGGCCATGTGGGAAATGAGTGGAGGTTGTGGTTTGGCAGCCAAGGAATGTGTGTGCAAAGTTTGGCATGGATAGGGGCAACGGTGGCGGAGATATGAGTAGGGCAAACGTTTGACGGACAGACTGACAGACACACTGACTGACAGCCGGTGTAGGTTTTGATAGTAACTGCGACCTGACGGTTGCAATACAATAATAATAATAAAAAAATCTATACGTGTACGTATATTGAAACGATACACACTATAGGATGTCAGGTATAGAAATGACCTGGCATCGGTCTACCTCTCCAGTTTTTGACTGGAGTGGGCTGTTAAGACAAATTAATTTTGTTGTTGTGAAGTTCACTTCAATAATAATAATAAGTGTTACTTCATCATCATCATACCCAGAAGTTATGCGGGAAAAAAACTACTTTCTGACCTTGACAGCCCCATACATCCAAACAGAAAATTCCTATCTGATTGCATTAAACAATGTTAGACTACGTTAAACTCGCTTTGACACTCGATTTGCCATTCACTTCATGCATGCGCATGCGCATACCCTCTATAGTAATACAAACGTGTGTGTGTGTGTGTGTGTGTGTGTGTGTGTGTGTGTGTGTGTGTGTGTGTGTGCGTGTGCGTGTGCGTGTGTGTAGGTATCAGAGTTCTGGACGGTCCTCTAACAGACAGCATGGAAGCCATAGCCTTCAACAAGCACTACCAGATCAACGACGTCTACAGCTGCAGGTCAGTCTCATACAGGGATAATAGGTTTCTGCCCCACAGTATTATGCATAGTGGCCCCCCTGGAGTGAGTGTGGAAATATAGTGGTCCTCTGGAGTGAGTGTGGAAATATAGTGGTCCTCTGGAGTGAGTGTGGAAATATAGTGGCCCTCTGGAGTGAGTGTGGAAATATAGTGGCCTCTCCATCGTCAAAGTTGCCCACCTCTGATCTATGCCATCTTAGATTTACGTACAGACCTGTAAGGGGCCGTGTCCTCAGAGAACACCTTTGGTTTTGGCAACGCCAGTCAGTCTTCTGTGCAGTATTTCTATAGAGTAGTGAAGTGTGACGTAATTTACACATCCTACCTGGTTCGCGGTTTTCTTCCCCCATTCTGAATTCCCATAGACCTTTTTCATATCGCGTCATATAAGAACTGTGTTCCAATTATAAACAAACTATCTCAGCGGTTTGACTCATATGGATATGAAGAATCAACTGATGGTGAGAAAACGCTAATGTTACTGTCGCCGAATTAGTTACATTTTCGCTTGAAACAGGCTTTATCAAATATGAGTGACTGACTATCATAAAACACACAGAGCCACCTCGCCGACAATATCGCAAAGACCGTTTGTTTATTTTTGGACCCAATGCTTATATGAAACGATTTTAAGACGACTCAATGTTATTCTCCATAGAGAATTACTTCCTTGGAACCGGGGGATGAGCGAGTCACGTCATGACTTTGTTACTCTATGGTGAAGACACACTGTGTGTGCGCTCCTCTTCCCAGCGCAGAGCATTCAGGGTTTTAAAAGTAAAATACCCCAAGTGAAAGTGATGATCTTCGCCTGCTAGCAAAGTGCCTAGAATCAGAAAAGACATAAAAGGAAATATAACCCCGCCCCCCCCAAGAAATACCCAACGTTTGGGTGCACACAAGTCCATGTGTTTGTTGTGTGGAGATAGCATCATAAAGTATGTGTTCCTTTTAAATCAGACTGTGGTCTCTTTCCAGCTGGGGTCCAGATGATGACGGACACACCGTGGACGGACCTCATCCCCTGGGCAAGGTGAGAGGGAGGGAGGGCCTCTAATGAGGGCCCAGCACTGGTGGAAGAAGTACTCTAAGTTTTAAATAAAAATATCAATACTGCAATGTAGAAATACTCCTACTTAAGTAGGAAGTAATTTGTTTTGGCATCAAAATGTACTTAAAAGTAGAAAAAAGTATAAAGTGCTCATTATGCAGAATGTCCCATTTCACAAGTTTTCAAATATATAAAATGTATACACGAAAATAGCCGATCTGCAAGCCCACAATGTGAGCTTGTAGATTTGCCTATTTTCAAATGGCCGAAATTTATATTGGGCTGATGTGGTTGATGTTTTGAAATAATAATCGACATCTACAAAGTAACCAGTTAAGTAACAAAAAAGGAGAAATACCTACACATTGTACAGTAGAAAAGAAGTACAGCACTTGAGTAAATGTATTTTGTTTTGCCACTATTTAGTGCCAAGCCACATGGGGTGCATTCAATGCTAAAATAAATGTTCATAACATGTGCACATCAATAGACAATCTTTGAATACATTTTTCATACATTTTATTTCCTCTCCCAAATGTTATAATAAAAAATATAAACAGCCTATTTAATTCAAGCTCTCACACTGCTTGTTCCTGGTCCAGCTGTCGGCATTTGAAAAGGCCGGCTAGAAGATTATAGAGAAATTAAATTAAATTGGGTGTAATACATCCTCTCCCCTGCAGGCGGCACTGCAGCACGGCGTGATCGCTGGCAGACGAGGCTTTGGCAGCATCTTTGTGGTTGCCAGCGGCAACGGAGGCCAGTACAACGACAACTGTAACTACGACGGCTACGCCAACTCCATCTACACCATCACCATAGGTAACTACTCCATCTACACCATCACCGTATGATATGATATGATATGATATAGTACTTTATTGTCAGCTCACACTGAAATTTGTCTTGCGACACAGCAGCGACACAGAAGCGACAACATATACAGATCCTTCTCGAAAAATTTGAATATTGTGTGAAAAAGCATCATAACTGACTTCGGAAACTTCCCACTGTTTTCAAACAACTCTTCAGACTTCAGATGGTTGACATTTTGCTATTATAAATCCTTGTTTTGAGTGGTCTCGTGTAATAGTGTAATATTTTGAAATATGGACTTTTGAAATTCATGTTCAATGAGATGTATGCCATAAAAATTCAAAATTTGAACAAAAAAAGGGTTGGAATAATTCACCGAATGTCCAATGTATCTAGAATATATGAAAGTTTCAAGAAATATGACAGTTTCAAATTTTTCGAGAAGTATCTGTATACAAACAATTGACACAATGAGGATTACATACATAAGGATAATACAGGAGCAAGAGCAATGTCCACACCTAGCCTACCGGCCAAACTCCTGATTAAGCCTTAAAGTCGACTGATGGACAAATTACCTTTTTAGCCTGACCTTATTGTATGCTGGAACACCGTATCTCCTTCCTGAAGGCAGCAACCTATATTCTCTATTTTCCACCTGAGTTCCTTTCCCCTCTTATCAGGCGGCCCGGCTGGCCAGGGGGAGGCAGTAGAGACCAGGATCACTGCATGTTTTTTGTGAGGGTACATGCCCTAGCCTAGGGGACACGGGGAGAACATGCAAACTCCACACAGAAAGGCCCTTTCGCCAAACCCCACCTAGGGTGTGGGCACTGATGACGCAGAGGAGAGAACACGCCCTCAGCCTCCCCCGGTGGGAATTGAACCCTGGACCTTCTAGCTGTGAAGTGATAGAGCCACCGTGCCCCTTGATTGATTGATTGATGGGTCATGTGTTTCAGGTGCGGTGGATGAGAAGGGCAGGATGCCGTTCTATGCAGAGGAGTGTGCCTCCATGCTGGCTGTCACCTTCAGCAGCGGAGGAACCAAACTGAGGAGCATAGTAAGGGGGTCATTACATGAGGTCGATTTTTTTGTAGACGATAGTTTTTACTATTGATTCGGCCATTTTGACACACGGAGACGCGGTTTCATGACCCTAACCGATACTTTTCGGAATTCGGCTCTGAAAGTGCATTTCTGCGGTTTCGCATCAGTTTCGCAACGGTGTAATATCGGAATTCGGCCGTGAGGGAGAGTGCGATGATGTCATAGCACCCCCTCCTCTGCTCCCCTTCCCCTGCTGCATATAGTGTCAGTCTGTCAGACAAACCGAAAAAACCCAGAAAATAGCCCAGTGATCTATTAGCACA
This sequence comes from Nannobrachium achirus, assembly GCF_963921795.1. Lineage (NCBI taxonomy): Eukaryota > Metazoa > Chordata > Actinopteri > Myctophiformes > Myctophidae > Nannobrachium > Nannobrachium achirus. The sequence goes on along the minus strand of NC_137817.1, from coordinate 58,763,716 downwards.
AACCTCATTTGAAAAATGTCAGGAGTAGTCTATATGAAAGCCTTTTAAAAATGTCTAATTACGCACAAGTCGTCGCACCTGGGCTGGTACCCTAGCTGGCCTGTCGGAGTTGCAACAGCTCTCCTCTCCGCAAAGTTAAATTAAACCATTAGGCTATGGTATTCCATTCTAAGCAAAGCAAACCAATGAATAATGACTATTTTGCGTTCCCCTTTTTCAACTTCTCACCAAAAAATACTGGATTAATTCTTCATGCACCGCGCCACATCACAGACGCAGCGGACTTCAGGTAATGAGTGAGTTATTGTAATATGCTGAGTCTTGCTGACAGACAGACAGACAGACAGACAGACAGACAGACAGACAGACAGACAGACACACACAGACAGACAGACAGACAGACAGACAGACAGACAGACAGACAGACAGACAACATAACTGTCCAGTCAGTCAGAGACTCATCACAAAAACTTCCTCCATATATCCTCGCTCCCTCTCCTCCAGTCAAAGAAATCATGTCGCTTTTTCTCTCCAGTGCGTCTAGCCTCCTCTAAAGGCACGCATGTTGCTTCCAAAGTAGGCAATTTACTTAAAGCCATAACGGAAGGCTATGATTGTGACTTCCAGTGAAATAACAGACTGCCAGTGGCGTATGGCGTCAGTTCATTAATTTATTCCGTTAGTTTATTTTGCGACGGCGACGGCACATCATCCTCCATTGCGCCGCATCTCAGTGCAGTGCGTCAGTTCAGTAAGAGCTAAGGTATGGCAACATGACTGTTGTCTGGTCTTGCACGTGCAAGGCACGCATGCAAGACAGTCATGTTGCCAATACTTAGCAACAGGCATGATGAATTTATTTTAAGAAGTACATTTTATTATTTTCCCTTGTAATCAAGGTGGTAGACTACCATACCCATATGTGCCTCTGTAGGCTATACTCCGTTAGCTGCCTCGCATGGTGCGTTATACTTCTGTGTTGCAGATAGAAGACAGAACTCACTTTATATAGCCCATCCCCGTAGATAATGTCCAGAAATATGCTCCATAGGCTATAAATGTTCCGACCTTCATCTTCCAGGTGACTTTTGTTGGTGTTTCACTTCACCTCGCTAAAAACCTCCTTTTGCGGGACTCATTGAATATGCGAACAGACGATAATAATATGGATTTGGGAGCATAGCCTAAACAATATATATTTTATAGTTGAAGGGTAAATACACAGTATAGGCCTATGTAGGCTGGGAACATGACACATTTTGCTTGAATTCATGCGTTGTCAACTTGTAGTATAAACACAGAAAAACGAACCAACAACAAGGTGTAAACGTGACGTTTTTTGGGTAATAAATCCAAAACGAGACCGGCAGCGTTTCCAATCGTCCTGGTATAAAGACCCCCTAAGAGACACACACACACACACACACACACACACACACACACACACACACACACACACACACAGAACATAAAGGAGAATCATTTAGGATCTGGATATCTTTGCTGACAGGTGTGTGTGTGTGTGTGTGTGTGTGAGAGAGAGAATGGGTGAATGTGTACTGAATGTGAATGTGTAATCGAATTGGGATTTTCTTTTCAGGGCGGACGGTCATTTATTGACGTCACGTGCACGCGCGTGCGCGCACCTCTAGAGGCTATTTAGAAAGAAAGGATGTCAGCAGATCTAATGGTGGGAAAACAATAGTTTTCTAGTCTTAATTACATTTGCATTGTTACTTAAGATTTTATGTTCTACTTTCTTTTAATTCATTTAGAAAATACAGCGCTGCAGTAGGCTAGAGAAACAAAGTTTGCCTTGAACGAATCTCAAACACTAAATATCACAGTAATGGAGCCATGTATGAGAGGACACACACACACACATCGACACATGCACATGCAGTCACAGCTGGAAACCTATGTGTTAAAGTAGGCTATATATCCATTTGAATAGAGGGGGCTTGAGGACGCTCACACATTCACCAGTCACCACTAGAAACCTGTTATGCAAAGTAGTAGCCACTGATTAAAGTATAGCTTGTAGTTATCGCGGATTCACGGGGTGGGGGGTTGTCGCGGCTCTCACGGGGGGTGTGCACGCGTTTACACGCTCGTGCACCGTTTATTGACCACACGGCGTCCGGTCGTGTCCGGCCTCCAAAGCACTACTGTGTATGAACAGTTTGGCAAAAGTACAGCGGTACAGTTAAACAATAATGTTAAAAGGATGACAAATCCCAGAGTTAGGGCTTGTTTCTATTGTGGTCCTGTGTATTCAATTCATCAGTACATATAAAGACAATACTATACAAGAGATCATCAATACTAGGAGCAGTAAAAGTGTATTTACAGATAAAAACAGTGTGTGTGTGTGGGGGGGGGGGGAGGGGGGGTTATTCATTTTGGCAAGCTTGAAGACTAGAAGTCGAGGTCCAGTTTCAAACTGCAGACAGGTGCTCTTTTATGGCTGTTTTCAAGGAGGGTAGGGATGGCTGGTGGTATGGGGGCATTCCACAGTAGAGGTGGCATAACACTAGAATGAATTCATCACCGTGTTTGTGCCGAATCTCTACATGCATTCCATGTATACACATTAGGCAGGTACAGTGTGCAAAAAGTACTGTAAGTGAAAAGTTACCAAAGTTTAATTACTTGCGGCATAGGAGTGCGCAAGTACTGCATTTGGCTACGTATGTAGGTAGGTAGGTAGCTGTGTGTGTTTAAGCCTGTAGCCCAATAAGGGACCAGCATATCTGTCAACAACGTCATAATTAACAGCCAATGAGGGACCAGCATTCCTGGTGATGCCGGTGGTGATGTCACCGGCATCGCCAGTGGTGATGCCAGTGGTGAGCGCACCTCATGGAGCGCTCTGCTGGCTTGGCAGCAGTTCTAGTTCTACAGAATTGGATAAAGTTTTATATATATGTATATATATATATATATATATATATATATATACACACAGTATATCGTCGTTGTCGGGTGAAAACCCTGTATGTCCAAAACCGTTCGTTTTGTGTTTATCATTTTAAAAATGATCTAAAATAGTGAAAATAGCTGATCTACAAGCATCGCGAGGCGTTGTGCTGATCTCTTGCTGATCCTTGAGCCCCGGGCTTTGAGACACTTCAGGCGCTCTGCCTGACCGCATCACAATGTGACATTTGTACCTTTTTTTTTAATCCTTTTCCTGGTGTGTGCGTCCTGAATGGAGCTCCCTGTGGGTTGGTTCAGCTGAGGGGAGCACCAGCTTCCCCTCTCTGCTCACCAGGCACATAGACATCAAAGGGGGGCTTGAGCCCCTACCCTTTTACCTGTCTGTAAAAAGTGCCCTCTCCAGACCATGAATGCAGTTTTTACTATGGTGAAAGAAATGCAAATGCCCTCTTTCCAAATCCATGCCATACCTGAAGGCAGCACTCAAGAGAATTGCCTTGTCCAAACTCTCCTGAACTTGAATGCAGCGTGTTATGTTGAAAGAATTACCCTCTCTGTGTAGAAATCCATGCCGTTACACCACATCTCCAGTATTAACTTACTCATCCTTAGTTCAGTCTGGTATCAAGCACCGACCGCTGCGACGCGTTGTGAGATTGGAGGTCGGCTATTTTCGATATTTTCACCAAAAGGCCCTTTTAGAAAGACCCTGCCTCTCTTAACATTCTCTGCACGTCCCTGGTGCTCACACACACACACAGGTCCCATGGCAGCAAGTGGAAATGAGTCAGCCATGATAACAGCTCCCACCGGTCTGTCTCGTCACACTATGCAGGCCTCTCACCAGTCTCTCTGACGTGACATCATGCAGGCTTGACATGCTTTGATCCCTCGCATCAATCTCCTGGACTAGGGATGGGGACAATAAACGATATTATCGTTTATCGTGATAAAAAAACACAACACAATAATCGTATCGTAGAGATTTAATTCATCGTGAAATCGTCCTCCATCATGCACTGGGATCAATTCGCGTTTTATTTGCCGAGCTGCATATCCGGTACGATTAAACCCTCTATAATTGGTAAAACGTACTTATAATATACATACTTACAGTCTTGTTTTTTAACTCTCTACTTAATCTCTTTGCCAAAAAATAGCTGATCAACAAGCTCACAACACGTTGCGTTGTGAGCTTGTAGATCTGCAATTTTTTGGCAAATGTTCCGCCCCAGGATAATGGCCGGATGTTGAAGATATTTTGATAATCGCGATATCGCAAATTGCGATTTCTTTGTTCAAAATAATCGTGATATGACATTTTCATATCGTCCCATCCCTAACCTGGACAAGAGTGTAGTCCCTCAGCTGTGACACGCTGGCCCTTCTGATAGTGATGTTATCTGGTTCCGATGTCTAGGGCTGTCACAGTATGACATTTTACATGATGATTAATTGTCACTCAAATAATTGCGATTAACGATTTAATTGTGTTTTTGTCGTTGACAATTACATTTCTGTTTGGCTTTTAGGCTTTGAAGTTGCACATGGTAGATATGACACAACCTGAATATACAAAGAAATTACTATTACTATATTTGACAACTTTATACTTGAAAAGAACATTGATAGTGGATATAGCCGATCTACAAGCTCACAACGCGTCATATCGTGACGCGCTGTGAGCTTTTAGATCGGCTATTTCCACGATGATTATGAAAAATAATCGCGAATTTGTCAAATAATTGCGATTAGACGATTATGTTATAATTGTGACAGCCCTACCGATGCCGTGTTCACCGTTTACACTGGCAGCTTCAAAAGCTGCGGTATAGACTAGAGGCTACCATTCATTTTCAAAGGAAGCCAATGTGACATGAAGATATTATACTACGGATGCAAGCTACATGTGATTTATGAGTGAGTTTAACACAGATTCATAATCTTTCAATATCATTCACCGTTCTAAACATCAGTCCAACTTGGTGGCCTTGTGGTTAGCGTGACCGCCTTGTGATTGGGAGGTCGAGGTTCGGGTCACACCAAAGACTGTAAAAATGGGACCCAATGCCTCCCTGCTTGGCACACACTCTGGGCGGCAGGGCATACAAGCAGAGTGGAGCGCGAGCGGTGCGTGGAGCGGAGCGTGACGTTTTTTAGTTGAGCGTGAGCGCGCAACTTTTATAATGGGTCTGAGCACCGACCCTCCTCCGCTTCGAGCCGATCCTGTTGGGGCCGTGCGCCTAATGTTTCCAACAAAACAGTGGCAAGTGGACGGCTCTCCAAGTCTCCATCAAGCCAAGGCTCATTTGTGTTGGGAACACACTGGCAAAGGAGAAAGTGTTTCGGACATGGTAGCAAACTACGTTTTTGACTCTGATTGACGACCCTGAGCGGAGCGTGGAGCTAGCGTGGAGCGAGCGCGGAGCGAGAGATGCGGAAATAAAGTTGAGCGACGGAGCGGCGGGGAGCGGAGCGGCCCGGTGGCCGACCAGAGTGACGAGCGAGTGGGACAAGAGCCCTCTGGAGCGCGGAGCGGCTTTTGTCACCGCTCCACTCCGCTCGTGTGCCCTGCTGGGCGGTAGTGGCTTAGAACACAGAAGGTTCCTGAAGCGTTTCCAGGTCAATCCCTGGCTCCCCCAGAGATATTGTCCAAGAGTCCTTGAGCAAGACTCTGAACCCATAGTTGCTTTCAGTGAGCAGGTTGGTGCCTTGCATGGTTTCCTCTGCCATCGGTGTGTTTGTGAATGGGTGAATGTACGTAATGCACAATCTCTGTATAGTTCCTTGGATAAAGGCGCTATATAAATGCACCCTTTAACATTTACTCATCGTGGACATACTAGCGTCACGTCCAGGGGTTAGGACTTGTACATCAAGCTGCCTCACGCTACAGAAACAGGAGACGGGCTCCTGCCCTTTGAGGCACGTGGCTTACATAAACATTCAGCGAGCTGAGATCAGCATGCCAATATGAAAACAATGCATAACTAACGCCATCTATAATGCATTACCGCAGTAAAACAAAGTGCAGTTATTTCTCACCTTGAGTTCCGGGTATTCTAATGAAGTGAGACTGTGGTTTTATGGCCAAGAGATTAGTGAGAGCAAAGCCCCCTTCATTACATTTAATTACAGTTGATGTTGTAAAACAATGGGGCAGAGCAGCTGTTCAGGACATCTCACACCCATGAGGGAAGCAGAGAGAATAGACGCGGAACATTTGCCAAAAAATAGCAGATCGGCTTTCCAAAGAGATTTGATAGAGTGAAAAAAAAAAATCTGTCCATTTTACCAATTGAGTACCTGAGACGAATAACAGTATAAGTCCATATTAGATTTTTTTTTAATATAGATATTTTTTGATTTACCAGACTGTAAACCACAAACTAGTAATTTTTAATCTGTTAAATTGTTAATGCACTCCCCCCCTCATTTTGTTCAGTTGTCTGTTTTAATGTTATCTGCTCCCTTTGTCTGCTGAATATTGCTTGTACGGACTTATACTGTTGTTCCACAAACTGTTGGAGATATACTGTTTTTGAGCGGTGGTCCCGCCGCTCCTGTGATTCGCTTTCAATATGTTACTGGCTGGCTGGCTGGCTGGCTGGCTGGCCGGCCGTGTATGTCTGTCGCCTGCAGTAACCTCTCCTGACCACACACACAGACCACACACACACACACGTTAAAGGAGGGGCGCTAGTGAGCAGGGCAGGCAGACAACACACTCTCTCTCTCTCTCTCACACACACGCGCACACACACACACACACACACACACACACACACACACACACGGGTAGCAATGAGGGCGCGCACGCGCACACACACACACACACAAACAATGGCGACCGAGTATTTCCCGGTGAACCTAAGCGCAACGGTGTTTATTAAGTTTGCTGGCTGAGTTAGTTATGCAACACACATCCTCACCGGAGCCCCCGATCGCTCGCGTGGTTCCACCGATGGGATTTTATAGTAACGTTCCCACAGTGTTAGTAGTTCGGTCTGGTATCGACACGCCGCGCGACAGTGAATTACCAGCAAGAGACACACACACGGACGGAAATAAGCTTAGTCTTTTCAGGATCTCCTTTTAGTAGACCTTGTACCAGTGAACTGTACCGTCATGAAACTGTACCCTTTCCTATGCAAACTTCTAATAAAGCCTTCAATCGGTGACGGACCCAAGCGGGCGACGATTGCCGTGCGCAACTCGCTCTCAAGGAGTAGCAGCAGCAGCGCACCGCCTTCGGCTCGTCGACACTCAGACACACACGGAAGACAACCACGGTTCGTCCCCGGACCGGCACGCGATGGCCGTGCGTGGAATCCGTAAGAGAGGACGCCGCTACGAGCCTGACGTTGGTCGGGGCTTAAGCTCCACTCGGCCACCGACCGGGTCCTCCTTCCTCCATGGTGCTCTAACACTAAACATGTGGGCCATTGTGGAAGTCCCCCCCCCGTGGGGGGGGACTTGGAAATACGAGGTTTCTGCCCGACAGTGACAATATTTTAGTGATTATGTTATGAGGAAAACGTTGAGATAATAGCCATTTTGGTTAGAACTGACTGAAAACAACTTTTTACAAGTTTAAAATGATACTAAATATATATCAAATACATTTCAAATATTATCAATGTATCTCGAGGCACAACTGGACTGCCGTCACGGCACCCCAGGGTGCCCCGTCACCCACTTTGAAAACCCCTGATATAGAGTACTAGTCTCTCTCCGCTTCTTCCCTCTCTCTCTCTCTCTCTCTCTCTCTCTCTCTCTCTCTCTCTCTCTCTCTCTCTCTCTCTCTCTCTCTCTCTCTCTCTCTCTCTCTCTCTCTCTCTCTCTCCCTCTCTCTCTGCCCCCTCTCAATCTGCCTGTCCCTCTATTTATTTGTTGGGATATGCTGTAGTTTTATGATCTCCACTACATTTCTGGGAAAAGTACAATATTTGTCTTTGGAATGCAGTGGAGTGAAAGTCAAGTATCCAAAAACTAACACAAATACTCAAGTAAAGGGCAGACCCTCAAAAACAAAAGTACTTAAGTAATGTACTCCAGTAAATGTCTTTACCATCGACCACACACATATTAAAGACTTTGATGATGGAGATCAACTCGCTCTCAAACCAATCGGCTTGTGTCGGTGTGTGTGTGTGTGTGGGTGTGGGTGTGGGTGTGTGTGTGTGTGTGTTTGTCGTCGTTTACTGCCGTCGCCGTGGCAATGCCTCTCCGGGCCGTGGGATGCCACAGCCTGGCACAGTGGGGATTGGTTGGTGGCCTTTTGGAGGAGAAGCCCTGCCCTCCCCTCCCTCCTCCCCGCCCCCCCAACCAGAAACCACAGCATGCCTTGCTTAAAAGCCTGGTGGTTTCCACACTGCTAGCCTGCTGGCATTTCCTCTGTGTTGAACCCGGTGGTGGAAAGTAGCTATGTTAGGAAAGGAAACCTCGTATGTCCCAGCAGAGTCCCTCTGAAAGTAGCTACGTTAGGAAAGGAAACCTTGTATGTCCCTCCAGAGTCCCTCTGAAAGTAGCTACGTTAGGAAAGGAAACCTCGTATGTCTCTGCAGAGTCCCTCTGAAAGTAGCTACGTTAGGAAAGGAAACCTCGTATGTCTCTGCAGAGTCCCTCTGAAAGTAGCTACGTTAGGAAATGAAACCTTGTATGTCCCTCCAGAGTCCCTCTGAAAGTAGCTACGTTAGGAAAGGAAACCTCGTATGTCCCTCCAGAGTCCCTCTGAAAGTAGCTATGTTAGGAAAGGAAATCTCATATGTAGGGCTGTCACAATTATTACATATAATCGTCTATTCGCAATTATTTGAGGTAATCGCAATTATTTTGCATAATCGTCATAATCGTCTCCATGTTGAGAAATGTTAATTTATAGTTTCAAACACTTTCAAAAAGTAGTGGAAATGGCAGATCTACAAGCTCACAACGCGTCGCATCATCAATGTTCTTTTTAAAGTGTAAAGTTGTGAAATATGTCCTTCATTTCTTTGTATATTTAGGTTACGTGTCACATTTGCCATGTGCAATTTCAAAGCCTACAAGCCAAACAGAAATGTAATTGTCAACGACAAATACACAATTAAATCGTTAATCGCAATTATTTGACTGACAATTAATCGTCATCTAAAATGTCATAATCGTGACAGCCCTACTCATTATGTCCATCCAGAGTCTCTCTTTTTCTTTTCCTCCGTGTTGATCTGTGACAGATCTGATCTGGTCACTTGACAGTGCAGTGTGAACAGTCGGGCCAAAAGATCAGATTTGAGAAACAAATCAGATTTGACTGCAGTCTAAACTGGGTCTTTGACACACAGGGGCCAGGAGTCAAAGCGGTGACTGCCAGACAGTCTTCTCTACAGCAGGGGTCTTCAACGTTTTCAGGCCAAGGACCCCTTAGTTGAGAGAGAGATGAAGCAGGGACCCCCACAACCTTTTCACAGATTCCATATAGTTTAATCGTTCGACAGCATGATCATCAGTGTATTTTGGATTCATGTCAATTAATGTTTTCAGATATTTAACCGCTTGAACCGTCAATACTTAATAAACTTGATCTTTCATTCTGTACTTAGTCTGCTCTTTTTCCCCTCCACACCAAACCTCTTTGTCAAAAATAGCCGAGCTACAAGTTCGAGCTTGTAGATCTGCTATGTTTGGCTAAAGTTATCAAAATATGGACACTAGGGTTCAAGTGGTTAATATAAAAAAGGGGAAAATTGTTTCTATCACACAAAGATTTGGAGGACCCCCTGTAGTAACTCTGAGGACCCCCTAGGGGTCCCGGACCCCCTGTTGAAGAACCCTGCACTACAGTCTCTACTGGTCTACGGTCACTCCTGTTCTGGTGTTAGTTATTCACAGTAACTGGACACCAAAACCCTGACGCACTTCACATGAAAGTTAGAATTTATGGCAAGCTGTCTGTCTTAACCATGACGGTGAATGATTTTTTCTTTGCAAAAGTGCTGCGTCATTCTTTATGGAGATGTATTACATCTGCACGCACGCACGCACGCACGCACGCACGCACGCACGCACGCACGCACACACACACACACACACACACACACACACACACAGCGAAAGTAGCAGTTAAAATATGGAGAAAAGAGGTTTCTGCCTGACTGTAACTGTTATCTTATGAGGTTGTCCCCAGAGACAGCTGGGTCACTGTCACATAGAAACCTGGTATCTCCAGTATGTCACACCTTTTACGGTTTCATTTTTCTTTGCATGACGATGGCCAAAGTGGCGGGAATGAATGCTGTTACTGTATTATGTTATGGGTTAACGGAGTAACCCAACCAGTTAGTTTTGCACGCACATGATCACTCGTACATGATCACACTACAACAGTGGTTCACAACCTTTTCAGGCCACGACCCCCACAATAATCATATTTTAACTGGGGACCCCCATCCTGTCAAGCACTTGAAATTGTATGAGTTGGCATTACATTTAGTTTGACTCGATCTGTTCCATTGTGAACGACACCTCGCGTTATGAGGCGTTGTGAGGTTGTAGATCTGCTATTTTCACAATTTCTGCCTCTAATATTTGTCAATTTTGCCAATGTACAAAAAATGTCTTAAAAGTCCTTAAATTGTCACTTTAGAAATGTCACTTTAGAAATGTGCAGATTAAACTTTATGTTGATTTGTTTACTGTTGAGTGAGAAAACAATGTTGCACATTAAGCCAATCATCTGGGGACCCCCTGGGGGTCCCGACCCACAGGTTGAGAACCACTGCACTACACTACAATGTCGCACAAAATCAGCAAAAGTAGGGATGCACCGATATGGAAATTCTTGGCCGATACCGATGTTTAAAATAACAAGTTTTGTTGGTGTTATTATTTCCCCTTTTGGGCCAGGGAAACAAATCAACATTATCAGAAATAACTCTTCAGAATCTACTCTCTTGGTAGGCTGCAAGAAACCTACACACCAATATGGCCAGCGCAAAATGTATGCTTATCAACAACAGATCAAACATCAGCTACTGCCATCGGTTAATGTCAGCTTGTGTGCGTATGTGCGTGCGTGCGTAACATTACACATTGTTCTTTGAACTGACGCTGCGTTCCTGACTCAGTGATCCAGACAGAACGATGCTGATAGACTGAATAAGACTCTAGTGTTTTTCCTCCCCTCTCTGTAAAGTTCAGGTCCCCCGTAAATATGTCCTCCTCTCCTATAATCTCTCCTCACCCCTCTCCTCTCCTCCTCTCCCTCCCCGCACCTTATTCTCACCGCCTGTCTGTCTGCGTCTGTCTCTCTCTCTGATGTTATCATCACATCAAGCCCCTTAATTCTCTCCCTGCATCTCATTCTGTGTGTGCGTGTGTTTGCGCGAGAGAGAGAGAGTTTGTCCTAAAATTCTTGAACCGTACCATAGGTCGTACCCCTAAATACTTCCCCAGATTCTTTCCTTGGATCATGATGCAACTCCTGATTTTCTGTGACCATTTTTGGCCCATTTGCTGGCATTTGCACCAGACTAGATGTTTTGCGATTTCGTCAAAGCCCACTTTTTGCGGTGCCATGGCATTGGTCCCAAATCTCATTGCTCCTACATCCCATTAGTCAGAATCTGGTGATGTTAACCTGGTGAAAAATACTATGCCTAAACCTAAACCTAACCTCAGTAAAACTATGCCTAAACCTAACCCAAACCCTAACCTCAGTAAAACGATGCCAAAAACCTAACCCTAACTAAATTCGGACTAAAACTTAGCCTCTATTCCCTCCTGTTCAGTGTGACTGACTGGCAGTGTGATTGAGTTCACTTTGTCTACAAGCTACCATTTTGCTTCCTAACTGTCAATAGTTTTAGCTAGAGGACCACTGTGGAAGCCCTTCCAGGACCGCTGGGGGGGTCCCGGACCCCTCCTTGGAGAACCAACGACTGCAATAGCCCTTGTCCAAACAGTGTCAGACTGGGAGAAGCAGCACTAAATATGTTAGAACTCTGTGACGCCAGAGCCAAGGCCTCCAGTCACTCTGCTCTGGTGACTGTGATGGACTGTTGGTGTGGGGAAGAAAACTCTTATCTCCATATTCTAACATTTTGTTTTATTTTTCTCCTCTAAATCAATGTGCTACTTGATCATACTACAGTGTCACACAAAAGCATCAAAATCATCTGATCTACAAGCTCCAAGCGCGTTTTTATGATTCGTGCCGTGTTCAGAGTTAGCAGATCTTGTAGATCTGCTACTCTAAACACGACACGAATCATAAAAAAATCGCGTTTAGAGCTTATAGATCTGCTACTTATGCTGCTGTTGAATTTTAAATCCTGAAAAGTACCAGTTTTGGACATAATGAGGTTTACACCCGACATTGCCGTCAATGTAATGTAAACTCTGGTCTGTGTGCGCGGATGCGTGTGCACATACGTAAGTTCCAGTGTGTGTAACCCAAGCTGGTGTTGGCTCCGGTCGGTTGCCTCTCCATCAGAGAGTGTTTGTGTCTTGGTGACTGGCCAGTTCTAGCACCTCTTTAACTGGCTTTCATCACCGTCCACTGGAATCCTCGTACGTCCAAGAGACCATAACTCTGTTCAGGAAAGATGGTCATTTGTGTGTGTGTGTGTGTGTGTGCGTGTGCGTGTGCGTGTGCGTGTGCGTGTGCGTGTGTGTGTGTGTGTGCGCGTGCGTGCGTGCGTGTGTGTGTTTTAAAAAAAAAAAAATCGAGCCGGGCCGCCGGCCGTCATCTGTTTACACGGCCCGCGAGAGCGTCGCGCCGCCGATATTTGCCATCCACTCCAATGCAATCCAGGATCTTTAGAGCTCATTTGAAAAAAATGTTACTTTTGAGCTATTTACATTGTTCTTGTATGATTTATTTATTTAATTCAGTTGTCAGTTTGTGAATTTAGCCAATAAACCAGAGAGGAGGGGGGGGGTTGAATAATTTTGAGAACAACCGTAAAACTTGCACATTTTCAAAGATGGTGAAATTAGAACGGCTAGTTTGCATTATTCTCAGACAACACTCTTATCTTGTACGATTAAGTAGGGCATTAATTTACGCAATGAACATGAAAAAAGGTTTTAAATGTGGAGATACAAGGTGTCATGGCCGACGTTGGTGGTTTGATGCCTGGCCAGTGGCATCACCTCTTCAGTTGGTCAGGTTTTGAGAGCTTTCCAGAGCTCGCACCTCTCTGACTATGTTTGGGCACGTCTCCACCAGGCCTGTCTGTCACAGCAATTATTCGGCATGATAATAATCGTTAAGGGCTGTTCAGTGTTCACAGTTCACCCTGAGCACTGTAACGATAATTGTGTTTTTGTCGTTGACAATTACATTTCTGTTTGGCTTTTAGGCTTTGAAGATGCACATGGCAGATATGACACATAACCTAAATACACAAAGAAATTACTGACTTATTTGACAACTTACTACTTAAAAAATAACATTGATAGAGGAAATAGCCGATCTACAAGCTCACAACGCGTGAGCCTTTCTTTGACCGCTTGTGTGCGCGTGTGTCTCTAGGTGACGTCAGACTGGTCCATGCAGCAGGGTACAGGCTGTACAGACGGACACACGGGCACCTCGGCCGCAGCGCCGCTGGCCGCCGGCATGGTGGCGCTGATGCTGCAGGTCAGACCCTGTCTGAGCTGGAGAGACGTACAACACATCATCACCTACACTGCCACCAAGGTAACCCTCTTTCTACACCAGTGGTTCTCAAGCTTTTCTGGCCGTGACCCCCAAAATATTCTATTTTAACCCCCACCCTGACAAGCACTAAGAGTTGAGGCATTACATTTTGTATAATACAGTTAGTTCTATTGTGAAAATAGCCGATCTACAGGCTCACAACGCCTCACAACTCCAAGTGGCCATGACCCGAGGGCAAGTAGAACTTGACCTGTACTTGCCCGACAGGCAAGTGCCTCTGAGCTTAGAGTCAATGCATGTTATTATTATAATTTTTTTTATGTGTATGTGTGTGCGTGTGTGCGTGTGCGTGTGCGTGTGTGTGTGTGTGTGTGCGTGCGTGTGTGTACAGTATGACAGCAGTGCAGACTGGATGCAGAATGGAGCAGGCTTCCATCACAGTCACCAGCATGGATTTGGTCTCCTCAATGCCTGGAGGCTGGTCAATGCTGCCAAGGTACACACGCACACACGCACGCACGCACGCACGCACGCACGCACGCGCGCGCGCACACACACACACACACACACAGTTTAACGATTGTTTTATGTCCACACAGGGAAAGCATACATGGACACAAATATGATAGGTGTACAGGGTTCCCACGGTCATGAAATTCCTGGAAATATTTTGAAATTAGAAAAATATTTTTCCAGTACTGGAAAAGTTTGGGAATTGATCAAGGGTCCCGGAAGGTCCTGGACAAAAATATCTATGCATTGTTTTTGGTTATTGATTTTGTTAACTCATTTAACTTGTGGCGTGGGCACGTGCGTCACGTGTCCATCATGCATGATCCGCATGCACGCCACGGCCCGTTCGCAGCGTGCACGCTTTATTTTTGCTACACTGCCTGTCTTTGGGCATAGGAGTAAGCAACGTGTTATTGCGCTGAATTGTTGTTATATAGTCCTGGAAATTGGCTTAAATATTCTGGAAAAGTTTTGGAAAAGTTTTGGCAATTCATTGGTAAAAATGTGTGGGAACCCTGGGTGTAGTAGTATAAAGGTTACATTCCCTAACTCATGGATACGTCCTCGTAAAACAACTCACATCACGTCACTCACAACTCCATGGGCACAAGTAGCAGCGTCTCCACCATACAGTATATGGCAGCGGAGACGGCTCAATACTTTAAGCAGCAACCAGTGTGTGGTTATAATGTCCTAGGCTGGATCACCAGAGTAAACCGGGTTGTGTACTGCCAATTACTGTTCAGAAGAAATCACTATTATTATTCTCTCTCCCTCACCCTCACCCTCTCTCTCTCTTTGTCTCTCTCTCTCTCTCTCTCTCTCTCTCTCTCTCTCTCTCTCTCTCAGGTGTGGGAGGCGGTACCATTCCTGGTGTCCTATCAGAGTCCAGTGATGAAGGAGGAACACCTCATCTTAACCTACCCTGACAAGCTGCTCCGCACCTGGAACGGTACTTAAACCTGTCTGTCTGTCTGTCTGTCTATATCTATCTCTATCTCTCTCTCAATTCAATTCAAATGGCTTTATTGGCATGTAGTCAGGGACCCACAAGCCCAAAAGCTCAAGGAATAGGGGTGATACCTGTGACGTCTTGCCGTACTTTTTATTTCTATTTTATCTATTAGTTTGGTCATTAAGGTCCACAGAATGACAGGCCTGCTCTGCCGGAAACATCGCGAAAAAAGGTTATGGCCATTTGTATATTCACTGTCCCATCGACTTCACTATACAGGAAAAGAAAAATATTAAAAAAAGAAAATAAATGTGCTTTAAGTAGCATGTGAGGGGTCAAAATAGGGGTTCTTCATGATTCTGAATCCATTGCAAGCATTTGTTTGCATGAAAAACATTCCTAGGGCAAAATATCGGCCCCCCAAAACTATGAAAAGTGAAGATCTTTTGATGACTCATCACTTTTTACAATTTTGGGGGGCCAAAATCTAGCCCAAGGAATGTTTTTCATGCAAAAGAAATGCTTACAATGGATTCAGAATCATGAAAAACCCCTAGTTTGACCCCCCACATGCTACTTAAAGCACATTTATTTTTTGTATTCTTTTCCTGTATAGTGAAGTCGATGGGACAGTGAATATACAAATGGCCATAACTTTTTTTCGCGATGTTTCCGGCAGAGCAGGCCTCTCACTCTGTGGACCTTAATGACCAAACTAATAGATAAAACAGAAATAAAAAGTACGGCAGAACATCACAGGTCCTCTCCCATTATCAGGGACTGGGTCCCTGACTAATGAGAAAACATACGTTTACATTGCCAAAGCTGAAGTGTACACAGTACAATACAATCGATCATTATAATACAATGACAATAAAATATGTACAATTGAAGGAAGTGAAGCAATTTTCATGTATGGATGTTACTCAATGCAGACAGTGCAGGGATATACACACCAGTAAGACTCCCTGATCGGTAGATAAGCTACCGTCACGTCGCAGATTATGTGTGCCGCTTTGCGTGATTTTAGGGCAAATTTGTAGGAGCAGTGTCCAAAAATGTGTTTTGCAAAAATCGGGCCTGATGGTGGCAACAGAAGAGGGCCATGTGAGAAATGGGGGTGGAGGTTGTGATTTGGCAGCCAAGGAGTGTGTGTGTAAAGTTTGGCATGGATAGCGGCAACGGTGGCGGAGATAAGAGTAGGGGCAAAAGTGTGACGTGACAGAGGGACAGCCAGTGGAGCTTTCCATAGTAACTTGCGACCTGATGGTCGCTACAATGATTAGTAGTTTTAAGGTGGTTGTGTTCCATTTGATATCCTTCTCCTATCACAGCAGCATCTTGCTGCTGTGTTTTCACATTGTTGTACTTCCAAATATGGGAGTTTATTTTTTAATTTTTTAATCATTGGTCATGTTTTCAAACTTTCCTTGGGTGGTTATGATCCGTGGTCAGTAGTATGTGTCTCTGATGTCTTGGCACAGTGGACAGCTTCCACTGTGTTTTGTGTGCAGTGGGTGCAAAGTCTTTTTTTCCCCTAGGGAGCCAGGTATGCCTGTGAGTGACGTTCTTTCTCGATCGCAAGACTTTGCTCACTGCCTCTCTCTGTCTGTACCCAACTGTCAGCCAGCCTCCCTTTTTTCTGTGTGTGTGCGTGTGTGTGCATAGAGTTAACAGTACAGAGTTCATATCCAGCCCCTCCTCCCTCCCTCCCTGCATGTCCTTATACGGTCATGTTCTCTGCTCTGTGAAGCTGTCTGACACATCCCTGCTCTCACTTCATCCGTCTTTCTTTCTTAAAGATTGAAAGAAAGACTTAAAGGTTTGTGGGACATACAGTATGTACAGTATGTCTTTCTTTCTTTCTTGTGTTCTTTTTACTTTCTTTCTAGTTTCTCAACTCTCCCTCTGATTCTCCCTTGTGTAATCGCTCTCACACGCACGCACACACGCACACACACACACAGTGACCTCATCGCGATATCCACTCATCTGTCTTTTATTGCATCTCTGTGGTCAGGAGCACTGCCAGAGACGCGTGTGTGCGTGTACTTTATGTGTGTGCCATTTGCCAGTGGCAGGCAGCGTGCATTTCCACATAACGGTGTGTGTGTAGAACATATAATTCAGGGCTGTGTTCATGCAGCAGTTTGTCAGGAGACTCAGAGTTAAACTCTTAACTCTGCTTCATTCATTCCAGCAACGGAAAAACGTAATCTCAAACACAATCGCCCCACCCTGACAAGCACTTGGAATTGTAGGAGTTGAGGCACTCCATTTACTTTTGACTCGTTCCCACAGATAAATATCATGAAAATAGACGATCTACTGGCTAATTTTCCAATTTATGCTTCTTTCTTATATTATTTCACAATTATGGGGAGTTTCAGGCGCCCAGGGGCAGCACAGCAGTTAATTTGATGGCCGGCAGAATCTCCTACTGAGTCTCCTATTGGCCGATGAGCCACTCATCATATGATTGGCTGTCTCAACTTGGCTGCTATTGTTTACAGCGTTGGTTCTCAACCTTTATTGGCTGCGACCCCCAAAATATGATATTTTAACTGGGGACCCCCCACCCTGACGAGCACTAAGATTTGAGGCATTACATTTTGTATAACACGGTTCTATTATGAAAATAGATCTACATGCTCACACCGCCTCTCATCGTGAGGTAGTTTATATTTTCACAATTTCTGACTCTAATATTTGACAATTTGGCCCATGTTTAATTTGTCATTTTAGAGGTATTAAAAAGTCCTTCAATTGTCACTTTAGAAATGTGCTTAAACCCTCAATACACTTAAACTTTATGTTGGTTGGTTTACTGTTGAGAGAGAGAAACATTGTTGCACATTAAGTTAATCATCTGGGGACCCCAAAGAATAAGTTGGGGGTTCCGGCCCACAGGTTGAGAACCACTGTTTTACACAATGAATGGTTCATCCGTGTGTGGACCGACCCTTACACCATGACAGTTCTAGATGGACCCACACGGACCTGTTAGGCTCCATTTGTACCCTGTCACCGTTAAATAAACACAGAGGATGTGTATACACTTTATATGTGTTCTCCCTGGGCGTGTGTGTGCGTGCATGCGTGCGTGCATGCGTGTGCGTGCGTGCATGTACGTCCCTACATGGTCAGGGAGGACCGGGGAGACCCATTAGCAGAGCAGCAGGAAATACCAGCAGCTGTATTGGAGCAAAAAACCTGGAACTGGAATACCAGCTACACTTACTGAACTGGAGCACAAAACCTGGAACTGGAATACCAGCTACACTTACTGAACTGGAGCACACAAACTGGAACTGGAATACCAGCTACGCTTACTGAAGTGGAGCACAAAACCAGGAACTGGAATACCAGCTACACTTACTGAACTGGAGCACAAAACCTGGAACTGGAATACCAGCTACACTTACTGAACTGGAGCACAAAACCTGGAACTGGGGGGAGGCAGTTGAACTGTAACAATGGATACAATGGATGGATGGATGAATGGATGGTGATTACTATGGCAATGTCTGAGGGAAGGGAGAAGAGTCTAGGACAGTGGTGCCTAAAAGTTAGATTGTGATCTACACTGTACAGTACCGGTAGATCACAGTGGCTGTGCATGTAGACTAGCCTCGCAGGCCATCCGGAGCTTGTTTGCGTCGAGGCGACGTTGCGCTCGTAAGCAAGGAAATATTTCGTTTTTTTTTTTTACTTGGGTCAATGTATTAATTTATTTAGTAAGTAACCGTGCAATAAGCGTCGCGTCGGTGGCATATCAACCTGTCAGGCTCCTATCACTCGATAATGACCGCTGAGCGAGATGTTATCCCTTACATATTCGATTGTGTGAATATGTTTTTTTCCTTTTCTTTTTTTTTTGCAGTGAGCACCGCCGACCTGAACGAGTCGGGCATGCAGACCCTGGAGCACGTGTCGGTCACCCTGACCATCAACCACCCGTGCCGTGGGAACGTGGAGATCGTGCTGGTGTGCCCCAGCGGCATAACCTCCCTGATTGGTGCACGCAGAGTTGTAGACAGGTACACATCACCTCTGATTGGTGCACGCAGAGTTGTAGACAGGTACACATCACCTCTATGATTGGTGCACGCAGAGTCGTAGACAGGTACACATCACCTCTGATTGGTGCACAGAGTCGTAGACAGGTACACATGTCACCTCTGATTGGTGCACAGAGTTGTAGACCGGTACACATCACCTCTCTGATTGGTGCACGCAGAGTGGTAGACAGGTACACATCACCTCTGATTGGTGCACAGAGTTATAGACAGGTACACATCACCTCTGATTGGTGCACAGAGTTGTAGACAGGTACACATCACCTCTGATTGGTGCACAGAGTTGTAGACAGGTACACATCACCTCTGATTGGTGCACAGAGTTGTAGACAGGTACACATCACCTCTGATTGGTGCACAGAGTTGTAGACAGGTACACATCACCTCTCTGATTGGTGCACGCAGAGTTGTAGACAGGTACACATCACCTCTGATTGGTGCACAGAGTTGTAGACAGGTACATATAACCTCCCTGATTGGTGCACGCAGAGTTGTAGACAGGTACACATCACCTCTGATTGGTGCACAGAGTTGTAGACCGGTATATATAACCTCCCTGATTGGTGCACAGAGTTGTAGACAGGTACATACACACACATACACACATGACTTCGTTCATTGGGGCACGCAGTCGACAGGTTGAATCAGTTCAATTTGATTCCAGTGTCAAATCACAACAAGTTGTCCGCAGTTATACAGTGTGCTACAGAGGTACTACAGGGGGGCACACATCTTTGGGTGATAGGGACTTTTGGTTTTTCTTGTTTCATTTTTTAATTTTTTATATTGGGAACCCTAAGCATCCATATATTTGCAACTAGGGATGGGACAATAATCGTTAGTATCGTTTATCGTGATAAAAAAACACTCATAATAATCGTATCGTGTAGATTTACATTTATCGTGAAATTATCCTCCCTCGTTTTTTGTTTATCTTTAAAAAATTCTTTGGGAAAATGGAAACAATTAAATACAATAAAATAATATTAAAAACAAATGAAAAAAGTTATCGAAAAAACACGGCCTGCTCACGTATTAGGAGGGTAGTATGAGTCAGAGTCACCAGAAAAAATAATAGGTGTTTTTAATGAATCTATCATGGTTAACGTGTTTTTGAAAGTGAAATATCCCTTTAACGTGTGTGTGTGTGTGTGTGTGTGTGTGTGTGTGTGTGTGTGTGTGTGTGTGTGTGTGTGTGTGTGTGTGTGTGTGTGTGTGTGTGTGTGTGTGTGTGTGTGTGTGTATCATGGTTAACGTGTTTTTGAAAGTGAAATATCCCTTTAACGTGTGTGTGTGTGTGTGTGTGTGTTTTCCAGGGACTCCTCAGGGTACCAGGACTGGACCTTTTCCACTGTGCGCTGCTGGGGGGAGCGAGCTGAGGGCCTTTACAGGCTGCAGATATCTGACCACAGTACGTCACACACACACACACACACACACACACACACACACACACACACACACACACACACACAGTGACAGAAGCAGCATTGTTTAGGGTGTTAGTAATGACAAGGGGATGTCAGGGATTGCAGGTTCTGTCAGCACGACAGCACTATGGACACACACTGCGGTGTTGTGTCCATACACACAGTCAGACTAGAGGAGAAGAGTCAGAAGGCCTTTATTTTTTTGGTTGGAGGGCAGTGTTTTGTGTCCGGTGTTGGCATTTCACACGATCTGCCCCATTGGCTCCTAGTTACTGCCCCATTGGCTCCTAGTTACTGCCCCATTGGCTCCTAGTTACTGCCCCATTGGCTCCTAGTTACTGCCCCATTGGCTCCTAGTTACTGCCCCATTGGCTCCTAGTTACTGCCCCATTGGCTCCTAGTTACTGCCCCATTGGCTCCTAGTAACTGCCCCATTGGCTCCTAGTTACTGCCCCATTGGCTCCTAGTTACTGCCCCATTGGCTCCTAGTTACTGCCCCATTGGCTCCTAGTAACTGCCCCATTGGCTCCTAGTAACTGCCCCATTGGCTCCTAGTAACTGCCCCATTGGCTCCTAGTTACTGCCCCATTGGCTCCTAGTTACTGCCCCATTGGCTCCTAGTTACTGCCCCATTGGCTCCTAGTTACTGCCCCATTGGCTCCTAGTTACTGCCCCGCACAGAGTGCACAACACTGATGTTGGCCTGCAAAGCAACCAAAGCTATGGGTGGCACCTCCATATAGGGCTGTCACAATTATTAAATAATCGTCTAATCGCAATTATTTGACATTTAAAAAAATAGTGGAAATAGAAGATCTACAAGCTCACAACGCGTCGCGTTGTGAGCTCAAGGACCAACAGGGACCACCAGTGGTCCTTGAGGGAGTTCCCGAGAATTTCCCGTTTTTGAAAAAAAAAAAATGTAGTAGGCATGATAGCAATCGCGAAATTGCATGTTTAACCCCCATAGTAACCCCATCTTTCAAACATGGCAGCCATCTTTGTTTACATTTTAGGAAAACATAATGGCTGCTAGTTCGTGAATGCCTGAACGGATTTCCATTCGGATTTT
This sequence comes from Nannobrachium achirus, assembly GCF_963921795.1. Taxonomy (NCBI): domain Eukaryota; kingdom Metazoa; phylum Chordata; class Actinopteri; order Myctophiformes; family Myctophidae; genus Nannobrachium; species Nannobrachium achirus. Next base: position 58,742,079 of record NC_137817.1, on the reverse strand, counting down.
TTTGTTTGAAAGCTGTGAGCAATCTGCACACACGTGGTGCATGATCTAGGCATGGACGTGACATTATCAGTGCACTATGAATTACATGGAAGTCTATGGAGACAGATGGCATATGAAAGTACGAAGGTATTTGCAAATGGCGGGGTATGTGTTAAAGACTTTATTTCATTTTTATATCAGTCAAGGGAAAAGAGAGTGACACAGAGACATGTATAGTATGTCCAACTGCCTTTTGAGTGTGTGGGACAATGACTGTGAGGACAAGCCAGACACTAAAATAAATAATGGTCCTTGATGTGAAAAAGGTTGAAAACCACTACCCCCATTTGATCTCGCTCTCCCTCTCTCTCTCCCTTTCTCTCTCTCTCTCTCTCTCTCTCTCTCTCTCTCTCCCCCCCCCCCTCCCCCCCAACAGAAGAGCCGTCATCCCAGTGTTCTCCAGTAGGAGTGCTGAAGCAGTGGAGACTCACCCTGTACGGATCATCATTCTCCTATGACGACGTCAAGGACCGACAGAGGTCAGAGAGTTACGGACCTGGAAGGGTCCATTTGGTTCCTTTTGTTACACTGTCAGAGTCATGGACCGTAAGGGTCCATTTGGGCACCTGGTGGTTCCCAGAACTCTTGGGATTTAGATTATTTATTTCTAGATCGGTAGTTCTCCGTAATAGCAGATATACAAGCTCGCCTGGGGTCCTACTAATTGCACCACAATACCCAAAAGTACACAAAAGTACACAAAAGAACACAAAACTACCCAAAAGTATACCCCAAAGTACCCAAAAGTATACCCAAAACTACCCAAAACTACCCAAAACTACCCCAAACTACCCAAAAGTACACAAAAGTATACCCAAAAGTACACAAAAGTACACATAACTACCCCAAAGTACACAAAACTACCCCAAACTACCCAAAAGTGTACCGAAAAGTACCCAAAAGTACACAAAACTACCCCAAAGTACACAAAACTACCCCAAACTACCCAAAAGTATACCCAACAGTACACAAATGTACACAAAACTACCGCAAACTACACAAAAGTACACAAAAGTAGGCAGGGACCAGCACCCAGGGGGTCCCTGGTGGCCGCCCCACCACGGGGGACCCCCACGGACCCCCAAGGACCCCCACGGACCTCAGCAGCGCTGGAAAAAGCAAATGAAAAAATAAGCGAATCTAGCAGATCTACAAGCTACGTGCTGCTCACATGCCGTGGCTTGGCCCCACTCCTCAGGAAGGGATCAAATTCAGGTTTGTGTGTCTTAGACAGTACATGTGTTTATTATAGATATCTGGCATATGGTTGAAGCATTCCATTTCATTGTGATTATGATATGATTGTGCCATGCTTTCAACAGGTCTGAGCTACAAGCTCACAACGCGCTTTGAGCTTGCCTTGCCCTTGTAGAACTGCTATTTTCAGAAAGACAGTGTATAAAATAGGGCTAACGTGTATGTTTTATAATATTTTAATTTATATCCGCAAAGTAACTATAGTAACTTCAACTAAGTTTTCAATTAAATGTAGTGGAATAAAAGTAGAATATTTGTATCCCGAGTAGAAGTAAAATTATTGGAAATTGGAATTACTCATGTAAAGTACAAATAACTCAAAATTGGACTTATACCCAACTACCCTAAAGTATACCCAAAACTTCCCAAAGTTGATTGATGGGAAAATATGATCAAATTCAGGTGTGTGTGTGTCTTAGTATGTGTTTATTATAGATATCTGGCATATGGTTGAAGCATTCCATTTCATTGTGATCATTATGATATGATTAGTCTATGCCATGCTTTCAACAGGTCTGACTCAAACTCTTTTTTTTCCAAAAAAGAAATGGATAATCAAAATGATGTCAAGCAATAGTGAAGCAAAACAGCATACTTTGAAACACACTTAGAAATGCAAAGCAAAAGTTATGTTACACTGGTTGATCATTTGAAATCATATTGCAGTAAGATTAACAATATTCACTACATTGTAAATGAAAATACAAAACAAGAATTGCTTGTTTTACACTCACACATGACATCTCAGATTAGGACATCTCCGGAAACATGTTCAGTCGTAACATTTTATTTTGCGTTAATCCATGTAGTCTACAAACACTTCAGTCCCTTAGACAACTTGTAATGTAACTGCTGTACAGTCATACTTGAATGTACATGTACCTTCTGGATTAGCCTTTTTTTCAGAAATCAGTCTAAGATACATGTTCTGATAAATGCCTGAAATGTGACAAACTCTTCCAAAATAAACATGACTGCATTTAGCAGACACTTTTAATTTACAATAAGCAGGCAATACATCAATATAAGCAAGATCATGTCAGTAAATCAACAATACAACAAAATACTAAATTATATATAAAAAATACAACAAATGCATATCAATCTAGAAAACAACATAGACAAAAAAAAAGAACTTAACAGTTTGGCAGCAAGCGTATTTTCAGAGTTCTTGGATTATTAAGGGCTGTCCATACATCATTTTAACCTTTGTGTATCCATAACTCCAGTATATTGTACTTAATTTACTGGGGATCCCTCTGCCTGGGTCTTTACTTGGTCCACTCTTTTTACCCATTGTACAGCAAATGTATTTGTCAAAAATAGATAAGGAAAGTCTCAGTTGGAACTCTTAACCCCGCGACCCGATTCCGGGTAAGCGGTTCAAGATGGGTGGATGGATGGATAGCTTATCTAAAAACTCACAATACCATCATGAGCTTGCAGATATGCTATTCATGCGGAATGTTTGCTTTATTACAACATGCCTTGAAAAGGGATAGAGCTCAACTGGTTAAAATGGTTAGGATACCCTTTTCCTTCCATTTGATGTAACATTCTCGGGGGGCCAGGCTCATTGGACATCATTTTGCCATGGACATGAGTGGACAATAATATTTCTTACCCCATGGCCATTTCCTCATTTATGTTTATCTCATTAAGATGTTGGTCAAGGCACAGGGTGGGGTGACACAAGGTGGTTTCCCCTTTCTTGATAATATCAAGATATCTGTTGGACAGTTATAGTCTTGGACCGTGTTCATAAAAAAAAGTCATGGGCTATAATTAAAAATGAAAATCTCACTCACAGCACATGTGACCTCATCATACAGCACATGTGACATCACATGTATTTGTGTTAATTCTGGGCTCTAGACCAGGGGTCTTCAATGTTTTCAGGCCAAGTACCCCTTAGTCAAGAGAGAGTTGAAGCTGGGAGTCCTGGGACCCCCCACAACAGATAGTTTTGTTTGACATCACAATCAGCATATTTTGGATTAATGTACATTGTTTGATATTTAACCACTTGAACAGTCAATACTATAAACTTGACCTTTCACTCTGTACTTAAAGGGATATTCCACTTTCAAAAAAACGTTTTGTCATTGTATGGTCTAATCAGGCTTGTATGAACACCCTGAACAGTTTTTAATTTTCTTCATTCAGTATTTAGGTATGTGATGTAAATGTTACCAGGCCCTCCAGGCTCAGGGCCTCTCCCCACACACACTCATTGTAACTTCAAACTCAATTTTAACCATGATAGATTCATTAAAAACACCCATTATTTTTTCTGGTGACTCATACTACCCTCCTAATACGTGAGCAGGCCGTGTTTTTTCCATAACGTTTTTCATGTATTTTTTATATATTTTATTGTATTTAATGTTTTCCATTTTCCCAAAGAATTATTAAAAATACATGGAAAAACATTATGGAAAAAATATTCTATCCCGTTTCAAGGCATGTTGTAATAAAGCAAACATTCCGCATGAATAGCATATCTGCAAGCTCATGATGGTATTGTGAGTTTTTAGATAAGCTATCCATCCATCCACCCATCTTGAACCGCTTACCCGGAATCGGGTCGCGGGGTTAAGAGTTCCAACTGAGACTTCAGATTTCCTTATCTATTTTTGACAAATACATTTGCTGTACAATGTGTAAAAAGAGTGGACCAAGTAAAGACCCAGGCAGAGGGATCCCCAGTAAATTAAGTACAATATACTGGAGTTATGTATACACAAAGGTTAAAATGATGTATGGACAGCCCTTAATAATCCAAGAACTCTGAAAATACTCTTGCTGCCAAACTGTTAAGTTCTTTTTTTTTGTCTATGTTGTTTTCTAGATTGATATGCATTTGTTGTATTTTTTATATATAATTTAGTATTTTGTTGTATTGTTGATTTACTGACATGATCTTGCTTATATTGATGTATTGCCTGCTTATTGTAAATTAAAAGTGTCTGCTAAATGCAGTCATGTTTATTTTGGAATAGTTTGTCACATTTCAGGCATTTATCAGAACATGTATCTTAGACTGATTTCTGAAAAAAAGGCTAATCCAGAAGGTACATGTACATTCAAGTATGACTGTACAGCAGTTACATTACAAGTTGTCTAAGGGACTGAAGTGTTTGTAGACTACATGGATTAACGCAAAATAAAATGTTACGACTGAACATGTTTCCGGAGATGTCCTAATCTGAGATGTCATGTGTGAGTGTAAAACAAGCAATTCTTGTTTTGTATTTTCATTTACAATGTAGTGAATATTGTTAATCCTACTGCAATATGATTTCAAATGATCAACCAGTGTAACATAACTTTTGCTTTGCATTTCTAAGTGTGTTTCAAAGTATGCTGTTTTGCTTCACTATTGCTTGCCATCATTTTGATTATCCATTTCTTTTTTGGAAAAAAAAAGAGTTTGAGTCAGACCTGTTGAAAGCATGGCATAGACTAATCATATCATAATGATCACAATGAAATGGAATGCTTCAACCATATGCCAGATATCTATAATAAACACATACTAAGACACACACACCTGAATTTGATCATATTTTCCCATCAATCAACTTTGGGAAGTTTTGGGTATACTTTAGGGTAGTTGGGTATAAGTCCAATTTTGAGTTATTTGTACTTTACATGAGTAATTCCAATTTCCAATAATTTTACTTCTACTCGGGATACAAATATTCTACTTTTATTCCACTACATTTAATTGAAAACTTAGTTGAAGTTACTATAGTTACTTTGCGGATATAAATTAAAATATTATAAAACATACACGTTAGCCCTATTTTATACACTGTCTTTCTGAAAATAGCAGTTCTACAAGGGCAAGGCAAGCTCAAAGCGCATTGCGATGCAACGCGTTGTGAGCTTGTAGCTCAGACCTGTTGAAAGCATGGCACAATCATATCATAATCACAATGAAATGGAATGCTTCAACCATATGCCAGATATCTATAATAAACACATGTACTGTCTAAGACACACAAACCTGAATTTGATCCCTTCCTGAGGAGTGGGGGTCCGCGGACCCCTTCCCGGCCAAGCCACGGCATGTGGAGTGGAGCAGCACGTAGCTTGTAGATCTGCTAGATTCGCTTATTTTTTCATTTGCTTTTTCCAGCGCTGCTGAGGTCCGTGGGGGTCCTTGGGGGTCCGTGGGGGTCCCCCGTGGTGGGGCGGCCACCAGGGACCCCCTGGGTGCTGATCCCTGCCTACTTTTGTGTAGTTTGGGGTAGTTTTGTGTACTTTTGTGTACTTTTGGGTACACTTTTGGGTAGTTTGGGGTAGTTTTGTGTACTTTGGGGTAGTTTTGTGTACTTTTGGGTACTTTTGTGTATACTTTTGGGTACTTTTGGGTAGTTTGGGGTAGTTTGGGGTAGTTTTGGGTATACTTTTGGGTAGTTTTGTGTACTTTTGTGTACTTTTGGGTCCAGAGACCCTTCCAGACGGTCTAGTTGCTGGGGGACCGCAGTGGGAGTCCACGAGGGGCTCCGTGGGGCCCCGGTGGAGGGACGGCGGCGAGGGACCCCCTGGGGACCCCCCCTGAGGAGTGGGGGTCCGCGGACCCCTCCCCATCCAAGCCACGGCATGTGGAATGGAGCAGCACGTAGCTTGTAGATCTGCTAGATTTGCTTATTTTTTCATTTGCTTTTTCAAGCGCTGCTGAGGTCCGTGGGGGTCCTTGGGGGTCCGTGGGGGTCCCCCGTGGTGGGGCGGCCACCAGGGACCCCCTGGGTGCTGATCCCTGCCTACTTTTGTGTACTTTTGTGTAGTTTGGGGTAGTTTTGTGTACTTTTGTGTACTTTTGGGTACACTTTTGGGTAGTTTGGGGTAGTTTTGTGTACTTTGGGGTAGTTTTGTGTACTTTTGGGTACTTTTGTGTATACTTTTGGGTACTTTTGGGTAGTTTGGGGTAGTTTGGGGTAGTTTTGGGTATACTTTTGGGTAGTTTTGTGTACTTTTGTGTACTTTTGGGTCCAGAGACCCTTCCAGACGGTCTAGTTGCTGGGGGACCGCAGTGGGGGTCCACGAGGGGCTCCGTGGGGCCCCGGTGGAGGGACGGCGGCGAGGGACCCCCTGGGGACCCCCCCTGAGGAGTGGGGGTCCGCGGACCCCTCCCCATCCAAGCCACGGCATGTGGAATGGAGCAGCACGTAGCTTGTAGATCTGCTAGATTCGCTTATTTTTTCATTTGCTTTTTCAAGCGCTGCTGAGGTCCGTGGGGGTCCGTGGGGGTCCCCCGTGGTGGGGCGGCCACCAGGGACCCCCTGGGTGCTGATCCCTGCCTACTGTACTTTTGTGTAGTTTGGGGTAGTTTTGTGTACTTTTGGGTACTTTTGGGTACACTTTTGGGTAGTTTGGGGTAGTTTTGTGTACTTTGGGGTAGTTTTGTGTACTTTTGGGTACTTTTGGGTATACTTTTGTGTACTTTTGGGTAGTTTGGGGTAGTTTTGTGTACTTTTGGGTAGTTTTGTGTACTTTTGGGTATACTTTTGGGTAGTTTGGGGTAGTTTTGTGTACTTTTGGGTAGTTTTGTGTACTTTTGGGTATACTTTTGGGTACTTTGGGGTATACTTTTGGGTAGTTTTGTGTTCTTTTGTGTACTTTTGTGTACTTTTGGGTATTGTGGTGCAATTAGTAGGACCCCTCACATCTGCTAATTGTGAAACTTTTTTTTTTTTTATATTGAAAGTGTTTTGAAAAAAGTTGAATAACAATTTCTCACCGATGAGATAATAATACGTTTTTTTTTTAACACAAATATTTTCTTCTGGGAGTCCCTGGAACACTCTTCTCAGATGGGAGTCCATGGCATGGTAGCATTGGTAGATCAGTGTCTAGTTTTAGTCACGTAACCACTCTTTTTATACTTTGGCTATTCAAAAATAGCAGATACACAAGCTCATAGTGCGGCACTGAGTGCCATGTCATGAGCTTGTAGATCTGTGCAAAATGTTTGCAAATCTTTTAACAAATATTCTTTTAAAGCGAAAATGTTTAACTCAAATCTTTGCTTCTGGGGGGTCCCAGGAACAAAACATTTTGATATGGGGGTCCACGGTCAAATGCATATAATTCTAGGTTTCCTTGACATTGCACAGATTTCAGAAAACCATTAGGATTTTTAAAAGATTTTCTTTAGGTATTTTTCACGTCTTAATGGGTTAAGTCCACACCTCTCTGCTATTGGTCGCCATGGCTACCAGTTCCCACCTGACGTTGTGTGGTAGTCCAGACTTCTTCAGGCGGTACTGAATAACTGCTAGCTTGCATAGCGTCTTCAGACTAGGACTTAAGTCCAACATGTACAGGTCGTCAGGTGTGTGCAGTCCTCCAAAGACAACGACTCGATCTCCCACCATGCAACAGTACATGGATGTCAGCATATCACACGGGCCTTTCCCCTTGGGCTCAACCTTCCTCCAGGAGAAGGTCGCTGGACTGAATTTCCACAGCTCATTGTCGAAGGTCTGGGACGTGGCATAGCCACCGAATATGTACAGCTCTCCATTGTAAGCAAAGGCTGAATGAAACCTTTTGCGTTCTGGATGAGAATGTGCGGAAGGCATGTCCAGCCAGCAGTTGGTCTCTGTGTCAAACACTCTGATTCTATCGTAGTGGATGCGGTGGACCCCTTTGCGGTGGACCCCTTTGCCCCCGAACACAAACATATTTGTCCCGATGATGGTGGCAGAGTGTCCCCATGAAGCAGGTGGTGATGTGCCTCTGGTGTTAATTAAAGACCAGACCATGGTGGTGGTGTCCAACTTGTACATGTCATTAGTGAGTCCAGTGACAGTCCAGTATCTTCCAGTTTCCAGCAAGGTGTATCCTCCATGGATATACATGACTTTCTTCAAAACACAGGCTGAGTGGTGGTACCTTGGCTCCGGAACAGTCCCGGAATCCTCGTGCTTGAACCATATGTGGGTGTCGACGTTTAACGCGTAAAGCTCTTTGCAGAAAGGATCCCCCCCCCAGAGGTAGACGATATCTTCTATCAGCACAGCTGTGTGGCCCCAGTAGCGTTTGGGAGGAACCATGAAGCTACGTTCTCCTCTTCTGGCTGTCTCTGGGGGCAATGCCATCCAGCACAAAGACACTGTGTTGAAGATGTGCACGTAAATCTGATCCGTGTTGCTGTAACGATAACCTCCAAAGGTGTACACCTTCTGCTCCACAACAACGGCTGCGTAACCAAATCCTTTTTTTTCTCCAAAAGGATCCCGACTCAGACGCACCGCCCAGCGTAACATCGCTCACACCGTCAATCAGATGGATCTGATGTGTCGCTCGAATGTCACACAAAGGTTAACCAATCACAAAGTTGATCTCCTTGATATGTCAGATACTGTAGACCACGAGTGCAACCAATCTCAGTCCAAGAAGGTTCTGGTAAATGGCTGGTCTAACACAGAGATGCAGTCCACTCTGCAGTGTTAGGGTTAGGGATAATAACTGGGCTACACAGAGGCAGTCTGCTCCAATGATGTTGACAACAGATGGGTTGGTAAAAAAGTCGCTAAATGACACTTGGTTTATCTGATCGTTCCTTTTTAAAGGACATGGCTGAGATGACAATGTTGTTGCATCGTAGCGTGATGTCATTACCTTTCTGATTGGTCCCTGACTGACCAACCAATCAGCAGGCTCCTTCCACTCTGGCTCTTCCCCTTTCTGGTCGTTTATGCGTACCGTAAATAACCAATTAGTAGCCCAGGCGTTTATTTCGCGAAATGGGGTCGGACCCCGGGTGCTTAAAAGAGGCCAGGCGGCTATTGGTAACAGGCTTTTATTTATTTTGGCACTGGCCAGCACTGGGCCATTATTTGGTTAATTTTTCTTTCTCAAACTATATAATAGTATTAATAATCAAAATGTTATAATACATGTTATAATTATTAATATTATTTTAATTGTTATGGACACCCAGAAAATAGCACATTTCGATGTTGATTGACCCAATAAAGTATAAAAAAAAGAAAAAAAGCACATTTCAATCTATTAGACCAAACCTCATTTGAAAAATATCAAGAGTGTATGAAAGCCTTTTAAAAATGTTTACACTATGGGAATCTTTCTCCAAAATAATCAATTACCGCATGCCAGCAAAGACGCATCTATCAACGACCCAATTAGCGCAGAAATCCAGCTGGTGCTGTTCTGACTGGACTCGCTGACGTGACCACTGAACAGCTCCACTATCCTGATATTAAACCATTATGGTATTGCATTATGATTAAGCCTTCTGCATTCCCCTTGCACCTCAAAATAATGGATTACTTCTTCAAAATGCGGACTGGATAACATCGCAGAGGCAGCAACAGTAGGTAATGAGTTATTCTGATCCAGCTGGTCTTTATTGGCCAGTCTTTCTCCATCTTTTGCCATTAAAGTACTCAGGCAAACTTTGCATTGTAACATCGTTTTAGACAGTAATGAATGATGCTCAGTGCGCAGAGAGCAGCAGACTCTTTTTCCCTTTTTCCTCTTTTTTTGGTGTCCTTTGGCAATCTGTTCCCCGTCGCACAGACAGTGCGTTGTGCGTGTCATGGTAGCGCAGCACTGGGCTGGGCACCATATACATTTGGCTTAGAAGTGTCTGTCCACAGGGCTGTGAGCTTGTAGATTTGCTGTTTTCGGCGCACTACCGTCATGCAACATATGACCATAGCAACGCACAGCGAGTGCGGTGCGTTGCAACGTGCTGTGAGCTTGTAGATTTGCTGTTTCCAGCGCACCACTGCCATGCAACATAAATGACCAATTAAGTTAAATAAATGGCAAATAATACCAAACAACCAAACAAAGATAAAATAAATGGCAAATAATAGCCCGGGCTGTTACATAAAACCAAATCAGGATAATATTAATTGCAAATAACGGCCCAGGCGAACCTGACGCTTATTTGGGACAGGCGCTTATTGCGCAAAATGGGGTCGGACCCCCGGGGGATATATGAGGCCCGGCGGCAGTTTGCCACCGGGCTACTAATTGGTCATTTACGGTAGTTTGGTTTTTATTGTTTTTAATTGTTGTTATTTTTGTCCAACCAAGCAACAGCGAGATGGGCGGGGACTAACGGGTGGAACTTGACAAAGGTGCTATCGAGTCCGAGAGTTGTTCCGCGTGCTGATTGGCTGTGCGTTGATTGACAGGTTGGTGGAGGAGGCTATGAGTGGCCAGTATTTGGACAGCAGTTTCTCTCTGCCCTGCCCCCCCGGACTGGACGTCCCTCCCGAGATAGTTAACCCTTTCACATCCAACGGCCTCAAGGTACACGCACGCACACACGCACACGCACGCACGCGCACACACACACACACACACACACACACACACACACACACACACACACACACACACACACACACACACACACACACACACAACTTAAAGGAGCACTCGTACTACAAAGCTATTGTGTGTAGTTTCGATGTACTGATTATTATGTTTTTATTGTTTTGATTTGTATTAATAAAAGTCGCCATGTGGCAGAAAATGAGTTAAAGGGATAGTTCACCCCCAAAATAACTTCATAGTAAATTTAGCCTCATTGGTTCCCGAATGGGGACCCACTCACTCCTCATGTACTGAAGTTCGGGTCTCTCTCCAGGCGCGGCAGAGGGAGAGCAGAGCCCAGGATTACAGCATGGGGCTTTTAAGCCGTGACATCATTTTGTAGGCAGAGGAGAACTCTGCCCCCAGAGCATTTTCTGTCCCTCGCTATTTCGACAGATCCGAGACAAAAATAACGACTAAAGTATAATTCTAACACTTTCCTTTCAACAACAAAGAGAAGAAAAATGTGTAAATAGTAAAAATAGTAAAAAGATTCACGGAAACTGGGGGCAGAAATTCTCCTCTGCCTACAAAATGATGTCATACTTAACAGCGCCATAGGCAATTGGCATTGGGTGAAAAATGGGTTACAAAAATAGTGGGACAAAAAAAAAATGTAAAAAAGAAGGAAAAAGGTCTCCATGGTGTGAGTAATCGACAGACAAAAAGTCATTTTGGGGAGCGAACTATTCCTCGCTCAAAGGTCAACTGAAAATTGTAATTGTTTTGTGTGTGTGTGTGTGTGTGTGTGTGTGTGTGTGTGTGTGTGTCCGTCCGTCCGTCCGTCCGTCCGTCCGTCCGTCCGTCCGTCCCCCAGTTCCTGCTCCTGTTCGGCTGCTTCGCCCTCTTCTGGTCCCTGTACTACACCCTGGAGGTGACCCTGGCCCACCTGGAGCTCAGGGACCTGCTCTGTCTACGGAGGAGGAGGAGGACCACCCAGCAGCAGCAGCACCACCCCAGGGCCCGGCGGGGGGGGAGGGGGGGCCGGGGGAGGGGGGGAGGAGCAGGGGGGGTGGAGGCGGTGCTGAGAGAGGAGGAGGAGGGTGAGGAGGAGGAGGAGAGGGCGGCGTTGAGCACGGAGCTCCACACGGTGCTGGACTGCGAGGCGGAGGAGGTGACCAAACTCATCAGCGTGGACGGATCCTCCACATAACAGCGGCTGTGCTGTCATCCTTTAAAGTTGCTATATGTATTTTTCTGCTGACGTAAGCAGGAAACAGGCAATTGCTTATTTTAATTTTTTTATTTTATTTTATTACATTCAGACAGCTAACCATGCTTCCTAAAGAAATGTTGTCTCTGTGACACGTCCTGCGGCCACAATCTGCCTCCAAAACTATTCTTTTTATTTGTGAGAAGTTCTGTCATTGGTCGATAGACAGACAGCCTGCCCTGGTTTTAAACCAATCAGGGTTGCCTATTGTTCGAATTGGTTAGACCTGTTTGTCAATCCTTTTAGCCCCGGGTCGGCTGGTTCATGCACCAATGAGCTGCTAGTGACAGAGCTTCTTACAGATAAAATAATAGTTTTGGAGGCAGACTGCGGCTCCTAGAAGCAGAAGAAGAAGAAATAAAAATAAGCAATTGCCTTTTTCCTGCTTATGTCAGCAGAAAACTACATACTGTATAGCAACTTTAAAGGACAACTCTGCCCTAAATTAGCCCGGGTTGACCAGCCTGCCGCGCTACGTTCCGTGGGTCTTGTTTTGTCACTCCGCTTCTCGGTAGGGATGGGACGACGTGAAAATGTCATATCATGATTGTCGTGACAAAATAAATCGCGATTTATGATATTGATAATCACGATAATCAAAATCCATTATCCTGGGGCGGACGCAAATTTGACAAAACGCAAACTCACAACGCGTCACAACGCGTCACAACTTGCAGATCGGCTATTTTTTTGGCGAAGACATTTTATAGAGAGTGAAAAAAAGACTGTATCGAGTTCGAGTACGTATATTATAAGTACCTTTTACCAATATAGAGGGTTTAACTCAGTCGGTGCCATATTTAAGGTGGGACCTCTTATATTGCCGGTTCGCCAACAAAGGGTTAAAAAAATAGTGTGCACGCTGGTGCACACATTCGTGCACAGATCATGCACTATGCATGTGCATGCTTTTCACAGCTTTCAAACAAAAAAATCCGCTTGGAAATCCGTTCAGGCATTCAGGAGAAGGCAACCCTTATGTTTTCTTCAAATGTAAACAAACATGGCTGCCATGTTTGAAAGATGGGGTTGGTATGGGGGTTAAACATGCAATTTCGCGATCGCGATCATGGCTAGTACACTGTTGGAGGTCCATTTTTTTTTTTTTTTTCAAAACATTTTTTTTTTTTTTTTTTTTTTTTTAAAGACGTCCAGAAGACGTCTGGCAGGGAGGTCCATAGTTAAAAAGACGTTTTTATTATAGAAACGTCTTTTTTGGCAGGGTATGAGTTAAGTGGTACCGGATATGCAGCTCGGCAAATAAAAGGTGAATTGATCCCAGTACATGACGGAGGACGATATCACGATAAATAAAATCTCACGATATGATTTTCGTGAGTGTTTCTTTTTTTTTATCACGATAAACGATAATATCGCGTATCGTCCCATCCCTACTTCTCAGTCTGGACAGCTTCCCATCGTCATAGAACACGGCTGGAATCCAACTGCGGGACAAATACACAGGTGTGTATTGGCTGGCTGATGACGTAGCTACCCTAACCCTACTCTGATTCGTTGGAACAACATCCAGTCAGCAACGGCGATGTCACCTACGTCACAACTGACGTGCGGAAATACGAGTCAACTGAATCATGTCCAGACTGAGTAGTGAAGTGACAAAACAAATCCACGGAACGTAGCGTAGCAGGCTGTATCCCTAAATAACATCTACTTATATTGATCCCAAATGACCTGTTGTCCAGTTTCCCCAGGAGAACTCAGCAGCCCTCATAGCATAGAGCGGAGCCTATAAGCCTATCGTTTTTATGCTATTTGTTGCGGTCAGAAGTGATTATAATATATTTTTCATGAACGTGTTACTAGTTGTCATTACAAACACATCCATGCCATTGTTGTCCCACACAAGCCGCCGTAGTCTGCTAAACAGATGTTATGCTTTAACTTGTTTTGCCAAGTCCGAATGCTCAAACCCAAAACATGATTTATGAGACTGTGGCAGCTCGTGGGTTACACACCTCTTTTCAGAAACACCTCTATTCAGAAGATTGACTTCCATTATTCTAAATAGAGGTGTCACCTAAACCCTAACCTCAGTGGGGGTATTTCTGAATAGAGGGCTAGTGTTTGTTATGACAACTAGTAACACGTTTATGAAAACAAAAATCAATTTTGACCACAACAAATAGCGTAAAAGCGATAGGCTTATGGGCTCCACTCTATGCTAAGAGTTCTGGGGAAACTGGACAACAGGTCATTTGGGATAAATATAAGTAGGAAAATGAGCCTAGATGTTATTTAGTCTGGAGTTGTTCTTTAAGCCCTGATTCATACTTCGCCTACTACGCTGTCATGCACCAAAAAAAAAAAAAAAACAGCAGACTAACAAGCTCACGACGCGATGCGGTCGCATCGCATCCTGAGCTCGTAAGTCTGTTGCTTTTTGGCGCTTGTCGCGGGACAGTGGATCAGATGGGGGCGTTATTTCTCAGGCCTTCCCGGGACTTTCTTTGTTCCTTTGCCGTTGGGACTCATCGATCGTCGATATCACGGGCGTGGTCAATATGGTGGTGGGGAGGGGGGGACGGAGGGGGCACAAAGACAACTGCGGATTGGACGTGACTGTGAGAGACGGGACTCTTCTTGATTGGTCCATTCTCGGCGCTTCCCCCGAAACATGTGGCCTTTTATTACACTGTGTGTGTGTGTGTGTGTGTGTGTGTGTGTGTGTGTGTGTGTGTGTGTGTGTGTGTGTGTGTGTGTGTGTGTGTGTGTGTGTGTGTGTGTGTGTGTGTGTGTGTCAGTGGTTCTCAAATGGGTGTCCAGGGACCCTCTGGGATTCTCGACAGGGGGTCCAAATGGAACCAAATGGACCCTTACTGTTACGGAGGTTCCTTGAAATGTAAAAATTTTGAGAACCACTTCCACAACATCAATGGTTTTTGATGAGAATGAGTACTGCTGTCACTCTGTCGCTTACAGCTGATGTGCACTATATTGTGTGTGTGTGTGTGTGTGTGTGTGTGTGTGTGTGTGTGTGTGTGTGTGTGTGTGTGTGTGTGTGTGTGTGTGTGTGTGTGTGTGTGTGTGTGTGTGTGTGTGTGTGTGTGTGTGTGTGTGTTACTATACTGCATTGATAAAATCACCACCCCAAAAGGACCTTTTTTTCTATTGATTATTCACGCCATAGAGACTTGTGTTCAATAACATTTTGGGTACGCAAATGCATTTGTCTGGAATCAATGGGGGTAAATTGACTACAATCAAAGTTTTGTCTTAAGAATGTTACAAATACAAAAAAAATATTATTGAACTCAAGTCTCCATGGGGTGAATAATCAATATATAAAAAAATCTTTTTGGGGGGTGAAATACTCCTTTAAAATGTTGATGTTCTCACAAGTATAGTAATTCAAACGTACGTCTGTACGTGCACGCATGCGTGTGAGTGATTGAGTGTGTGAGTGAATGTGTGTGTGTGTGTGTGTGTGTGTGTGTGTGTGTGTGTGTGTGTGTGTGTGTGTGTGTGTGTGTGTGTGTGTGTGTGTGTGTGTGTGTGTGTGTGTGTGTGTGTGTGTGTGTGTGTGTGTGTGTGTGTGTGTGTGTGCGCGAATACGTGTGTGAGAGAGGGAGAGCTGTGTGCACCTTATGTACGGTATGACAGATCTAAAGGCCAATACATGCTCATTCCGACCTGCTCATCTCCCACCTTCCGAACTAATAGTTTGTAGAGTCAGTAAATCTGGAGGTGAAGGAGTTCCGAGGAGAGAGCAGCCGTCAGGACTGACGTCAGGTTACTAGTTACATCACGTCACTCTCTGAAGAAGAGCTGGGAGGTGGGAAGGAAGGAGCATGTATTTGGCTTAAAGGGGAACCAAACCCCAGGCTGATTATGTACCGTTGTTTTGGGTTGAGATTGGCACATTTCAGTGTCTTCTTCTTTTGTTTTTTACTCTCAAAAAAGCATCTGCAATGTAGTTTGAAACTACATTGCAGTGCACATCATGGGGTGATCACTGCTTGCCTCCTTTGAATTGTTTTATTTTAATTTTTGTTTATTTTATTTTTTATTTTGTTGCTGAGTGAGGTCAACAGACAAAGTGACATGAGTGAGATGAAAAAACCTGAGTGAAATGTGCCAATGTGAACCAGAGACATTGGTAGTTTGTTTTCCCACACTTCTGGTTAGAAAAAAAAAAAAGAATTACAGCAGGGTAAAAAAAATAGACGCCTCCTCCGGCTCTGGGGCATTGGTAAAAAAAAGGACTGGCATTTTTTAAGGCAAACAACCTCTTTCCCAGAGGAACTTGCTTTGGCAATGTAAACGCTTGTTTCTTCATGCCAATAAAGCTCCTTTTAGTTGAATGTTAGTCCCGGAAAAAGACACACTCACTATGATTGGTCACTTTGAGTGGCAGAGTGCCTTCCACACTTCCGCCAGACCTTGTTTTACCAGTTGCGCCAATGAACCGCAGCGGCGGATGAGGTATCTAGCTTTTTATATCTGTGTTAATGTGATGTAAGCCAGTGGTCCTCAACCTTTTCAGGCCGCAACCCCCAAAATAATCATATATTATCTGGGGACCTCCCACCCTGACAAGCACTAAGAGTTGAGGCATTACAGGTACATTTTATATAACACGATTCTATTGTGAAAATAGCAGATCTACATGCTCAGAACGCCTCGCAAACGCGAGGCGTTGTGAGCATGTAGATCTGCTATTTTCACAATTTCTGCCTCTAATATTTGACAATTTGGCCCATGTTCAATTGTCATTTTAGATGTTTTAAAAAGTCCTTAAAATGTCACTTTAGAAATGTGCAGATACCCTCTATTAACAGTCTATACACTTAAACTTTATGTTGGTTTGATTACTTTTGAGTGAGAAAACGATGCTGCACATTAGGTTAATCATCTGGGGACCCCCCCCCCCCCCCCCCCAAAAAAAAAAAAAATTGATTTGGGGATCCCCCTGGGGGTCCCGACCCACAGGTTGAGAACCACTGATGTAAGCGACACAGCTGCATAAGGCTGACCTTATCGTACACAGTGACGTAAGCAAAGCGGCTGCACAGCTAATCAAATGAATAATGGGAGTGTTGATGATTTTAGGTGTGTACAAGACTGTCTAGCATGCTTGCACATTGGCCCTTTACTTGGCTCTGGACATCTATACAACAAACACGCATTATTAATGTGTTTTTTGTGCAGCTGTTTTGTTGACTTGCTGTCGTTTTTTTCAACCTCAACTGTAAAACAAACTACTAAATCAGCCTGTGGTTTCATGCCCCTTTAAAGGAGAATTCCAGACTGGCCCTTTTTATTACCGTAGTGTGATGTTATGATATTCCAGAAAGTCCACCGCAGCTCCGAGTGTGAGCCGTGGGGTTTGACTCACTGACTGCGCCGATTAAAAGTCGTCTTTTCCGCTTCACTGACTGCCGAGGTTTTCATACCTTTTAGAGCGCGTGTGCGTGGAGATCGTTCACGCTGTTCCACGGATTGTTTTAGAGTTAATCTAATTAATTAAATGGCCGTCAAACTCGTCACTTTGTCAAACTCGTCAAACTTGTCATATGGCAGTGGGTGAGTTAACAGTTAATGGCTTTAAATACTGTCCATAGTGTTTGTATTTCCTGAATTAATCCTAACCCTGATTTCTACGGCAGCCCATTTGGGACAGAAACTCTGGAGAGAATTTAGTCATTATGAACAACACACATCTACCAAAAATAAAAAAAGAAGGCGATTTACCGTTAAACCCCAGCACTCGCGCTCTGAGCTGTGTGAGCTGGAGTTATGAATAAATAAATACAACCTGTAACTCTTGTTCTGGGATCTTATAACAATCAGATTATGGAAAGAATTCTCCTTTTAATAAGTGGGCTGTTCATGAAAGACACTTATTTCACTCCATGTATTTTATCTGGCTAGTCGTTGGGTTATTGTATATCATCGCTGTCAGATTGAAACCTTCTATAGCCTCAAAAGAAAGTGTTAAGAAGAAAATAGGGGCACAGAAAGAAACGTTTTTTTTTTTTTTTTTTTTTTAAGAATCCAGTCTAGTTATTATTTATTAACAAAGCTCTTGTTAATACTTTACATCTCGGTTCAATATTTACCAGTAAGACGCCCACGGGCGACAAGCGACCTCACCCTTTAGGTTACCCATATATGGAGACCCCTGGTACCCATATATGGAGATCCACGTACTGTATATGGAGATATGCTGTGAGAGCCTAAACATGCTTACTCAGTTATTCGTTATGTGAAAGTCCTATGACATCTGACATCATACATACAATCCCTTTTATGCCCATATATGGAGATCCCTGCTCTGAGTATCTGACATCACTGTGATGTCACATGTTTATGCCCATATATAGAGATCCCTGCTCTGAGTATCTGACATCACTGTGATGTCACAGTGATGTGTCCGGGGAACCACAGTGTCAGGCGTGGACGTCCGGACACGGACAAGCTTAATTTACAAGAAGTCTACACAATTAGAGAATGTAGGTGAATTACATTTTTTTTTAATCAACGTTTGCCTATTATCTCTCCACAAAATATTCCAAGTTTTGGGCTAAATTGTTATTTAAATCATGTCCACATTGATGCATCCATACTTAAAAATATGAAAGGCTGAGATACCGGTTTTCTTTCTGACAGCGACAACATGTGGGTTATTATTTTCTTTCATTGCTTTAAAAAAAATAACTTGAAGTGGGTTTTTCTACTGTTTTTGGGGTTTTGACCGTTTTTATTTTTAATTGTTTAAATATATCTATACACAACGTGTGCCTGTTGTACAGACATATATCTAAACACTGAGTGGAGTGATTTCTATCCACTTATTGAGGGCATTCAAGAGTTTAATTTTTATATAATGTGAAACAAAAAAAAACCTATCTATTTGGTGTGTGAAGTTGGGAGCTGTGTTTTGCTGTGCAAGTCACAGATGGTTAATGACGATTAAAGAGTGTTTCTGGACTGTTTAAAATTAACTCAGGGTTCTCATTGCAGAGAATACTTAGTGAAATAGTGAAAATAGAAGATCTACAAGCGACGCACTGAGCTTTTAGATCTGTTTTCACATGTGTTTTAAAATTAAGATTAATGTAACTTTATGCTTCTGCCCTGGATTTGAACCTGGATTCTTGTACAAGTGCTGACAATTTTACCATTGGGCTATGGTGTAAAATAACAGTAAGACGTACAGTTACTTAAAGGGGTAGACCACCCATTTTCAATATTGAAATATATCATTAATATACCTTAGAGGAGTTGTGTGGAAATAGAAAAAAAGTTCCCCCCCTTCTGTGTTGCCTAGAACTGGAGGAATGATTTTGGGGTTTGTATTGTAAAGTACAATGTGTGATGTCATCAAGTTGTAATTTACAATACAAACCCCAAAATCAATCCTCCAGTTCTAGGCAACACAGAAGGGGGGGAACTTTTTTTCTATTTCCACACAACTCCTCTAAGGTATATTAATGATATATTTCAATATTGAAAATGGGTGGTCTTCCCCTTTAAGTACTTAATTTTTACTTCTACTCCACTACATCTCGGATCCAAATATTGTACTTTTACTCCACTACATTTATATGAGAACTTAAGTTACTAGTTACTTTACAGATATAAATTATAATATTATAAAACATACATAAACCACTTTATCCCTATGTTATACCTTGGCTATTTGAAAATAGATGATCTACAAGCTCACAACGCGTCACATCGTGACGCGTTGTGAGCTTGTAGATCTGCTGTTTTCAAACATTCTGTACTTTTAATTGTGATACTTTTAAGTACATTTTGATGCCAACACGTCATACTTTTATTCAAGTACATTTTTAATTCTTAACTTTTACTTGTAGCAGAGTATTTCTATACTTCAGTATTGATACTTTTACTTAAGTAAAAGATGTGAGTACTTTTTCCACCACTGCTAATAGAGCCTGCCTGCTTGCTCAGGGGATAAAGTGAAAATTGACCTTCAGGTCAAAGTTCATGTCAGATCCTGTGTCTATAGGTGAGACATAACCTCGCCCACCAGGCTTTCAGAGAGAAAGCCTGGTGTTTGTTCACAACAGGCCGTTTGGTTTCCGCCTAAAGCGCGGAAACCACTAGAAGAAGCGGCGTCGCTTTGATTTGGTTCCCTCCGTTTGTTTCCCCAATCTCTATTAAAATGCTCGAGTAGCCTAGTGTAGTCTTTCCAGTCGCTACGAGTTGGACTAAAAGATGCATATACCAAACACATTTTTCAAAAGCAAAATTACTCCGCATCAAGGACTTTATTAGGTAGGCCCTAAAAGTATGTCCTTGAGCGCAGGGGAATTATTTTGGGTTAAAACTGTTTCCGGTGGATTGTTCCGGCCAAATTGTAGTCCTTTGAGTACTACAATATGACGTTTTGTGGTTTCCGCTCCAGACCGGTTACAAGCCCGAAAAGTGAAGTGATCCCAGACTAGGTGAGACATGACCTTTGACACGATTTAAATGTCTCAGTAGAAGAGCGAGTGAGACAAAACACAACCACCCCAGTTGTATAAGTTATATTGTATTCTAAAACGGCTAGTTCTATTCCTTGATTCTGATTGGCTGGTTGCTGTGGTATATGAGACTATAACCCACACCTTGAATCAGTTTATATCAAACCCAGGTGCGTTATTTCATTCCTCAGTGTTCCACAGTGCACCAATTATCTGCACCTGTGTTTCTAGAAAGGCAATAAGCCACGCACGGCTTGTGGTTACCTGTATTTTACACCGGCTGAGAGGGTTGGA
Organism: Nannobrachium achirus; assembly: GCF_963921795.1. Taxonomy (NCBI): domain Eukaryota; kingdom Metazoa; phylum Chordata; class Actinopteri; order Myctophiformes; family Myctophidae; genus Nannobrachium; species Nannobrachium achirus. Next base: position 58,721,454 of record NC_137817.1, on the reverse strand, counting down.
GACACGAGGCGCACGCCTCTCAGCCGGTGTAAAATACCAGGTAACCACTCGCCTCTTGTGGCTTATTGCTTCATTAACTCACTGACTGCGGCGATAAAAAATCTTCTTTTCCGCTTCACTGCCGAGGTTTTCATACCTTTTACAGCATGCGTGCGTGTAGATCTTGCACGCTGGTCCACGGATCATATATCACACGTGTGCACAGCATTCGCCGTTAACATAATAAATAAATAAATAAATAAAAGAACAAAATCCATGCAACCTTCTTGGAGCTACGAGCCTCCGTGTTTTCTCTGTAAACAAATGAAAACTGCGGATTCAGAAATGGATCCGTTTCCGGTCTCAGACCAGAAGTGTTTTTTATAAGGTGAAATCGGAATCGTGGAGCGGTAATCAAAGTTGGATTGTTTTAGCCTTAAGCCCTTTGCACACAGGACAGTTGCGTTTTTTTTCGTTTGCGGCATGAATAAAACGCATTGGATTTGGTGTGCAAGGCTGTGCGGAATCGGCGCTGCGGATCCAAAAAGGAGTCATAAAAGTAGTGATGAGTTTTTTACCGCATGCGACAAGACGCACGAATCGAACTGGGTTCGATCGAGAAAAAAACGCACGGCGGCAGCCACTCGTCGCACGGCTAATTCGGAGCCGGTGTGCATGAGGTCATAGAGAATCATTGTTTTCTTTTCAAAAAAATATATTGTCCGCTTTATCCGTGCGGTTAAACGCGCCTGTGTGCAAAGGGCTTTAATCTAATTAATTAAATGGTTGTCAAACCTCCAAAACTCACTTACATGCCATAAAGATTGGACAAAATGATATTCTATTCATTAAAAAGAAGTTACACAATGCTCATGGAATATATAAATAACTGAACAAGAAAAAACACCCATGGAATCACTAAAGCCACGCAACAGTGATGTATTTCAAAGTCATTATTTTATTAAGACAAAATTATACAAAAATACTGGAGCTGATACAGCGGGCGTAGCAAGTGTGTCGATAATGATAATAGTCAATATTCAATAACTGACCAGTATGTATTTATCATATTGTAGAATGAATGGCCGTCTGCATGGGGGGGGGGGGGGGGGGGTGGGTCGGGGGCTTCGATGTAAAGCAGGTCGACTACAACTGTAACTACAAACTTAAGCGGCTTAAACGGTTTAACCACATAAAAAATTCGATTTTAAGCATGTGATGTATGGTATTGTCAAAACAATACCAGATTACAACATTTTGATCTGCTATTTTCCGCTGTTAGTCGCTACGAGGGCTTTACGTGGTTAAACAGTTCTTTTCTCTCTGGAAACCGTTAAGACTTCAAACATTCTTGCTTCCTGCTCCAAACCTTAGTTGGTGAGGATTAAGGGGAAAGGAGCAAAGCGGGGTGAGCTTTGCTATTTTGAGCAGTGCAAATAATCTCTACGGCCAAATTCCAATACTCAAAGAATCCTTCTCTCATCGCGAGCAAGGAGGCACAAAGACAGCAGGGGAATCAATTTGAGTTGGGGTTTTGAGAAAGGGGAACGTTTCCTCGCTAAAGTCGTGTCATTTTTTTAAGCGACAGCCCGCAATTATGTATGAATGACATTGTCACAAAGCTAGATCGATCCGGAGGCCTGTTTATGCCCAAGAGGAGGGTTTATTTGACACGTATTCCGAAGGGGAAAAAATAAACCTATGCAAACGAGACATGAAGGACACTGAGACCTGCTTGAGACCTGCTGTCTCCTCTCTCATCTCCTCCAAATGTGTTACATTTGAGTGTTGGGATTTTAGCCTGTGAGGGTTCAGATAAACCGTGGAGACTCGGGGGCGTACGGTACGGTGCGGTGCGTAGCTCGGTCATGAAGTGGAGACGGAGAGAGTGCGGAGCAGCTTGGCTTTTTAGACATAAAGGAATAATAGTTTTTTTCAGGGACTAGTAATGCAGTGTTTTTAGAGGCTTCTGGTGGGGGCTCCTCTAAGGCAGTGGTTTTCAACCAGTGGTTTCCGGGGACCACCAGTGGTCCTTGAGGGGGTTCCAGGTGGTCCCCTAGCGAAGTGTAACCAAATGGACCCTTAGAGATAATATTTTAACCCCTGAGAGTGTAAAATTAAACCAAATGGACCCGTAAGGGTCTCTCAAGAGTTAAATTATAGTTAAAGATCTGCATTACTTAATTTACAAGAAGTCAACACAATTAGAGAATTTCTTTTTGGTCAACATTTGCCTGTTAACGGTACCAACATCAAAATACAACCTGGAATTGTGGACAAAAATCTTATCCAACGACAACATAATCCCAAAAGTTATGGGTCTGAGTGGTTAAATCTCATCAAACGGTGGTCCGCGGCTCAAATGCCGAATAAATAATGGACCCTGACATAAAAAGGTTGAAAACCACTGATCTAAGAGGCAGATGGGCGGGACTGTTTTTTCTTTTTTTTTCTTTCTTTTTTCGGGGGTGTTCGTTGTCTTCACAGGATCTGTCGGGTTGCGCCGTAGCTCATGCCCTGCTGAGAAGCTCCCTTATTGGAACCCATCTGTAGACCAATCACGTTCTTCCCCGCCTTCAGTTGGTCGTCGGAGAATTCCCGCTTGTTCTCCTGGGCTTTCCTGCAACGGAAGGAGCGGGAACGGCGGTCAGAGTCCATGCGTCTAAGGTTTTAATTTGTTGACATAATTACTAATTAGCCAGTAGCTATGCCCCTCCCAAAAGCTTTTGTCCAATGCTAGCTTAGAATAACTTCCTGCTTGCCAAGGTTTGCCTTGGCAACAGCCTTGGCAAGCTGCCGGTTGCTAAGCTAGCATTGGACAAAAGCTTTTAGGGGAGGTGCATAGCTACTGGCTAATTGTCAGTGTATCTAGTCATAGTTTTAGTCATAATGGCTTCAGTTCTATTTCGTTTTTCTGTCAATGGGAAAAATTTCCCGGTCATAATTTCAGTTGACTGAATGAGCAGGGGTCATCTCCCTGTTGGCGTCTGGTGGACATCTTTGACAATGACAATTGACGATAATAACAGAAAGACACAAAGAGTCTGGAACCGTTTGGTTCCATTTGTAGGGCATTAACGAAAAAGTTGACAAGTCGACTCAGTCGACTTCATTACACAAGTCGACTCCCACCAGAGAAAGTCGAAGTTGAAAAAAAAAAAACGTTCTATTGTGAAAATAGCAGATCTACATGCTCACAACGCCACAATCCTGAAAAGTAACTTTATTTTTTTCTTTATTTCAAATGCATTTATATCTTATGTTAACTTTATGAACTTAAATACAAATACATTGGACATAAAAAATACACTAACATTTTAACACTAGTCATTTAGCTACTAATATCAGTCTATATTATTGACTGAAGTAATTAAAGCGGGTCATTTTTCCATGTTTGGAATTGTAACAGCTGAAATCAATAATACTGTATATCGGTACTCCAATATCAACCTGCGGGCCGCATTAAGTGAAGGTGGGGGCCGCCAGTTGCCCATGTATGATCTAAAATGTGCCACTGACAAGGCCTAGTCTTTGCCACATACACATGTGTCCGCGTACGGACATGATGAAGACCCCTGAGAATATGAGATCCTACTTGAAGAACCAGTTGAATAAAACGGACAGCGCATTGAGACTCACTTGAAGAACCAGTTGGGGTCTCCTTTGTACATCCCCTCCTCCTTAGTGACTGCCAGGCTGCCCAGAGCCGACAGGGTCCTCTGTACCGCCGCCAGGTCCTTGCCTGTATATATATATGTCACAGTTAGTTTGAGATTCAGTTAGATTGAGAACAGGAGCGCTCATTTTTGGGCACAAGGTGGAGCAGGCGGTGCCTCCTTCGGGGAACTAGGAATAGTTTGACTGAGGTTAGGATTAGGGTTAGATTTAGGCATAGTTTTACTGAGGTTAGGATTGGTGTTAGGTTTAGGCATAGTTTTACTGAGGTTAGGGTTCGGTTTAGGCATAGTTTTACTGAGGTGAGGGTTAGGTCTAGGCATGGTAGCATTCACCAGGTTAGCATTCACCAGCGTGGGACTAATGCATGGGCTTCTTCCACATCCAGGTGAACTTCTTCCATATCCAGGTGAACAAAACAAGCGCTCCTTTCCCAATCTAACTAAAAAGTGATGACTCATCACTTTTCATCATTTAAACCATCGTTTTCTGGGGCAATTTTTTGCCCAAGGAAAACAAAACAAATGCTTGCAATGGATTCAGGATCATGACAAACCCCTAGTTAGACCCCTCACATCCTACTTAAATACCCAGGAAAAAAATGTTTTTCTGGGTATTTTCCCCCTGTAGTCGATGGGAGCCCAACTTCATTTGGCCGCTGTGGCGACCCCGAAAGTCACAAACTTGGGCGCCCTACCTAAATCATTAGAGCATGCCCTGGGCTACATCTGTGGAAAATGTGGCGCTTTTAGACTGATTAGCGCAAAATTACCATTCTATCTCCCTAAGGCCCCCGACTATTCGTCATATTTAACAATTTAGCCCTTATGCCAATTGATCACTCCCTGCACATTGATTTCTCCTTGCTCTTCCTCTAGCCCTCCTCCCTTCTCACAAAAAAACTGCAAAATGAGGGTCCCTTACCTTCCCAGAGGTCCACGGTCTGGAACATGTCGGTCTTGGTGACTCCGTACTTCTCTGCGGCGTTGAGGAACTGAGAGATCTGCTCCATCTGCTTGAAGGCCATGGTGGAGCTGGCGATCTTCTTCACCGGCTTGCTGCCGCCAGCAAACAGACTGTTGATATGCTCACTGAGAACCTAGGATGGATCCATGGATGGAGAAGACACAGGGTGTCATTAGGATGTTGTTGCAGTCAGGCAGAAATCTGTTTGATTGATTGATTGATTGATTGATTGATTGAAGACTTTATTAGAAGTTTGCATAGAAAAGGGTACAGTTTCATGACGGTACAGTTCACTGGTACAAAGTCGACTAAAAGGAGATCCTAGAAAAGACTAAGCTTATTTCCACAGGAAACCATTTAAGTATCTCATATAACATTGAATGACAGATGAATAGAACACAGTACTATGCAGTAGATATAGTCAGGAAAAAAAATAAAGAACAAAAAACAGTAAGTTTATACAAACAGAAAGTATATACAAAGAACGGGCAGGGGAGGGTAGGGCTGGGCTGGGCTAGGTTTGTTTTTACCAGTTGCGAACGGCTGCTGCCTTTAAGTGTTTTTTCAGGGTGATTTTAAAAGATGCTAGTGATCCACACTCCTTTAAGACCTTCGGTAAGGCATTCCACATTTTTGTGGTATAGCAGAAGAACAAGTTTGACCCTTTCTTTGAGGTGACTCTGGGTTGAACGTGATCTGTGGCGCTGCCTCTGGTGTTGTAATTGTGGACATCCTTTGATGTTTTTGAAGTATTTTGCCTGGTACATGGGTATCTTAGTGGTGTAGTGTATCTTGTACACCAGGCCCATTGCAAGTTGCTGTACTCTGTCATCTACTCTGAGCCACCCCACTCTTAACTGTACATTTGTAATGCAATGCCCTAGCTATTACGGTGGTTTTCAAGGTCCATTTATTTAGGTGTTTGAGCCACGGGCCACCATTTGATGAGATTTAGCCTCTCAGACCCAAAACGTAGAATAGGCTATTTTGCTAGCATTGGATATTGGTCCACAATTTCATGCTGTATTGATGTTGGTACAATAGTAGAGATAACAGGCAAACGTTGATCAAAACAATTCTTCTGCATTCTCTTTATTGTGTAGACTTGGCCATTTGGTTTCATTATACACTCTCAACAGTTAAAGGAGCTATAGTCAACTTATTCTTGAAAAACGGACGCCAAAATAAAAATAATGTCGAAAATATTCAAAAATGACCACAAAAAGCGTAAAATAATGACAAAACAATCATTTTGGCCATTGTCAGGCTGACTTTGTTTACATCCCTCTTCTATTTTATATGGATTGATAAGGGATGTAAACAAAGTCAGCCCGACAATGGCCAAAATGATACATTTATCATTATTTTTTTCGCTTTTTGTGGTCATTTTTTTTTATAGAAACACATATAGCCTATGAAGCTTAATCTTTTTTATAAAATATTTTCAAAACATAATTTTTTATTTTAGTGTCCGTTTCTCAAGAAAAAGTTGACTATAGCTCCTTTAAAGGTCTATAAGCCAACTCTCCATCTTTTAGCTGGGGACCACCTGGAACCCCCTCAAGGACCACTGGTTGAGAACCACTGCCCTACTTAATCACACTAAAGTGTCACAAAAAGTAGCAAAAAATAGATGTCATTTGTTTACTTTACTTTGTCATCTTTATCACATAATGTTTGGCTAAACAAGAGAGTCCAAAATTAGGCTATTGAATTTGTGGCTGAGTGAATGAAAAGAAGAAATAATAATGAAAAGAAGGTGCGTTATTTAAACCATCCAGCGTAACTCACACATCCGTCTTTGAGCCAGGCCTGGAATCCCATCTTGCCGGCCTCGGGTCGGCCCACACCGGAGCCGCACTGCAGGACGATCCATTCCACCAGGATCTGCTCCAGCTCCGGGTCATACTTGCTGTCGATCTTTTCCTGAACCTGCCGGCTCATCCCGTACGACGGACCCTTGTTAGCCATACCGACCACGCCCTGAACAGAGTGCATCATGGGAGATGGAGGCAGATGGGTAGGAGAGAGAGAGAGAGAGAGAGAACACCCGAGATGGATGGTGGTGGAATGGAGAGAGGCAAGGCAGAGAAAGTACGTGTTAAAATATGTTTCCATAGTAATAACTGTTATAGTTTGTTATAGTGTGTTCAGTGACATGTCTCCTCTCTGTTTCTTCAGTTCTTTAGTAAACCAGAAAGATACATTTTAAGTTTGTGACACCGATTTCAGCCAACCAGAGGAGAGAACTCGTACAGGATGCAGTACAAAACTGGTGAAATTGGAAGTGAGGAAACCAAAGGGAGGGGGGAAGAGGGGGGCTAATAGGGCTGGGCGATATTCGGAAAACCCTCGATATTTGATAACATTGTTGAATACCTCGATATCGATATTACTCACGATATTAGTAAAAACAATTGCATTATATAGTTTTATGTTTTTTTTCTGCTCTAGGTCCACTGCCTGCTTAACCCAGATAATGAAAGCATATCCATGCATGCACAGTACACATAGAATAAAGAAATTAAATGCCTTATTTCCATTTTCCAACAATGGTTTTATAGAATTAACCACACCTGGTTACAAATGGACTGCTTTTTTGCATGTGCTACGTGCATGCATTAGTGTGTCTGTTAATTCATTTTGACACATACACCAATACCTCATTTAAAGCCGTCTTCGTCGATATGTGTACCTCGCATGTTGACACCTCGATATCGATATGTTTTCGATTATATTGCCCAGCCTTAGCGGCTAACTAACAAAATTGAAGCTGATGAATGGGTACTCTCTCCTGACTGGATGACATCGGTGACCCACATTGGCACGTTTGTGGTTGATGCCAAACAATAGCCGCCTGTTGTAGCCAACACAACATGCAAAAATGCATGCAAATAAACACGTTGGCACATGAAGATAAATGGGACATTCGACCACAGACACACACACATCGTCGTTGTCGGGTGGAAACCTTGTACGTACAAAACAATTCGTTTTTTTTATATCATTTAACAAAATGAACTAAACTAGTGAAAACAGCCGATCTACAAGCACACAACGCCTTGCGGTGCGAGGCGTTGTGTGCTTGTAGATCTGCTGTTTTCACTACTTTTGTGCGACGGCCTTTTCTGATGAAGCAGGGCTTTACTTTGCGAAAAAACGTACAAATGTGAAACTTGGAGATACGAGGTTTCTGCCCGACAGTGACGACATATTATAATAATAATAATACTCAACACATAGCCGTACATAAACATACTGCTGACATGCAGGTATCAAAGGCCGTGTGTAATAAAAGCATCTTCCTTTATTTATTCACCTCCAAAGTTAAAACACAGGGAAACAAAAACGCACACAAACATGTCAACATTCCTTTGTTTCAGCCTCTTTAGCTTCTGCTGCTGCTGCGGCTGCCAGGACCTGCGTGACGTCTCCCAGTGCACACCACTACAATCCTGTCAGGACCTGTCCATGTGTGTGTGAGTGTCCCAAGGCTAAGTGGTGTACAATGGGAGCTCTATGATGGCTATAGCTGCGTTCACGTTGACTCAGTCACTTACAGTACATTCTCTCAGTCGTTCTCTCTCTCTCTCTCTCTCTCTCTCTCTCTCTCTCTCTCTCTCTCTCTCTCTCTCTGACACTTTATAGATTTGGGGAGTGAATCTGTTTGGTTGTTGAGGTTGATTTTGTAGTTTGTTTTCCAGTCCAGGTTTAAAAACTACAGCAGGGTAAAAACATGGAAGTCTCCATGAAGGCTTCGGCGGTGCCCTGATCTACAAGCTCACAACGTGTCGCGGATGCGGCGTGATGTGAGCTTGTAGATCGGCTATTTCTGGGACCATAGAATTTGTCTTAAAGGACTAGAGGTCCATTTCACAGCACACCCCATGACACCTTGAATTGATAGAGATGTGTTGTTGTTTGTCACATTCCTGAGACGATAATTTGATGACCGGCGTGAGTCTCCTATTGAGCAATAACCCAGTCATCAAATTATCATCTCAGGAATGTGACAAACAAACGAAGACACATCTCCATGGATTCAAGGCTTCATGCGCTGTGTTGTTGATAGAAAATGAGTCATTTTTTAAGGGGTGAACTACTACTACTAGCTTATTGTACAGTCCAAGACGGAAACAGCAAGACACGGTAGCCCTGAAACATGACGGTCGCTGATAACATGACGAACAACCATCATGGATGAGGATTTACCTCGGTTGGAGGATGCGAATTCAAAAGTGTCACACAAACATTCAAAAATCACAAACAAAGTGCTTAATAAATCACAACCCATTGTAAATCTTGGCCGGCATTGTATAATTACCTGGGACCTCCCTGTTCTTTCCACTATTTTTCTGCTTTTCCATGCATTTCCTGGTGTTTATTATTAAAGAACACGGAGGTCCCAGATAATTATACAATGCCGGCCAGGATTTACAATGGGTTGTGACTTTATTAAGCACTTTGTTTTTGAAATTTGAATGTTTGTGTAGTTTGTAGACGCCTTTGAATTCGCGTCCTCCAACCGAGGTAAATCCTCATCCATGACGGTCGTACGTCATGTTATCAGCGGCCGTCATGTTTCAGGACTAAAGACACGGCATCTCCGGTTTACTTCCCGTATATGTGTGACGACGTAGGTGGACACCTTTTTAGGAGGCGGAAGCCAATGGGAGAGTGAACTTGAACACAGCTTCTGAACCATTCTTTATCCCCATGGTCACTGAACTAAAATTGCCATACTAAAATGGAGAAAATGTACTTTATTATTGATGTTTCTCTCTCCCAGCAACACACCCTTGCGGGATCTACTGTAGCACAAACATGTGGGACGTGGGCGAGATCTGAATGGTCTTCCACTTAGGAGACCATTATAGGATGTGTGTACCATGTCGCTTCTAATGTCTCCAACCAGGTTGGCATATCTTGGTATGTTAAAGATCTTTGACACAGTGATGTAAGCAACATCGCTGCAGCAGCCAATCAAGTCAATACTGTCAGCTCTGGACACACACAAATCAAACACACCCATTGTTGAATTAATTAGCTGCAGCCGTGTCTTATTGTCTGCCATGTTTGTTTTTTTGTAGTTGCTGTAGTTTTTAAACCTAAACTCGAACCTAAGTTCGAATATGGAGATGTCTTCCACCACAACACACACACACACACACACACACACACACACACACCCACACACACACAGCCCAGATCAAAGTGCTCTCAGCACCGTCACCTTAGTTGCCATGGTGATGTCAGGTCACTTCAAATTCCTGTGCCTGAAGGTGGGGAGGGGTCAAAGTTCAAAGGTTAAGAGTCAAGTCCCAGAGTTACCCCGATGATGAGTCGCTCTGTCACAGCCCTGATTGGAAGTAAATGTGGTATACTGTACAACATAAGCCCCTTTTCCACTGCAGCTTTAGCACCACATTACATGGCACTACACCGCACCAAACCACACCGCACCGCACCACACCACACCACACAAAATGATCTACATTTTCCACAACACAAAAGTACCCCTTTCGGTAAGAAACAAATTGACCCTTTTTAACTGTGATTATAATACAATATAAATTTGTATTACAACTATCCTAATTATAATGCACTATAGTGGATTATAACGGTGATTATAATACACTATAAAGTATTAATATATTACCGGTACTATGATAACTATACTATAATAGATTATAACAGTGATTATAACGCAATAGAATCTATTATCATGTATTACAACTATATCCTGGTGGTCTAAATGAAATGTCAGTGAGTGATCAGTCATTATGAAGTGTTAAGGCCTGTCCATACTTTGACCGAAACCGCCGTTTTCGGTCAAAAGGTCCTTTTCAAATATAAAATGTAATTCCTCGAAAGTTCTGGAATGCTTTTTCTCCGAACAATAGTTCTGAAATTTGCACAACGAGATGTTGTCACTCGCCGAAATCAGGTTCGGTGAAACGGCAAACGTGATTGGTCGGTTGGACCCCCCCCCCCCCAGCTACTGTACACTGGAAAGCCTGGTGACGCGAGGCTACTGTACATTGCTTTTGTTTTTGCTTTGCGACCCACGAAAACTACTATAACTGTGTGTCGGTGCATGCTCAATGAACGGCGCGACACGACGCAGAAGGTCGTCAAAACGACTGGCAGACATTCTCATTATTTCAAAATGTTTCTCCTCGTCCATGCCCCTCATCCCCTGAACGAGAGTCTGATACAGGCCATCCCGGGGCCTTGTCGTAGATGTGCTTGCCTCCTCCTCAGCCGCACAAAGCAGGGCAAAATCCTCCTCCTCCTCTGCCTCCTCTAACATTTCCTCCTCGTCTTCCCCCTCCTCCATAACCTCCACAATACGTGCCACCGCTTCCAACTTCCAACGTGCCAACCCTCCGAACAGGAGCGAAGTATGAACATCCGACGCTTTTTTTTCGGAAAAAATAAATAAAAAAGTTTATTTTTCAACCGAAAAGTTCGGTTCTGTCGAAGTTTGGAGAGACCTTTAGGCCCTCTCTGGATTGGATACTTTTTAGTACCACGTTTAACAAGCATGATTTTGGCTGCTAAACCGCCGATTCATGTGCTCAGCTCCAGACCAGAGAAACAGTCCACTCTGTGATCTGGAACCAGGCAAGACCATAAATGCAGTTTTTACTATGGTGAAAGAAGTGCAAATGCCCTCTTTCCATGTCATAACTGAAGGCAGCATTCAAGAGAATTGCCTTGTCCAAACTCTCCTGAACTTGAATGCAGCATCTTATGTTGAAAGAATTGCCCTCTCTGTGTAGAAATCCATGCTGTACGCCACATTGACTTTTTTGTATGCTTAGTTTAGTGTGGTATCAAGTATTGAAAATAGCCGACCTCCAAGCTCACAACGCGTCGCAGCGCGAGGTCTGCTATTTTCTTGGAGGTCTTCTATTTTCTACATTTTCACCAAAAGACCCTTTTAGACATTTCAGCCCATGCCTCTAACATTCTCTGCACGTCCCTGTGCTGTGGGAAAAAGACTTAAAACATGTTGTCAGTATTGTTTATAGTGTTTAATGTCTGTGGACTACGGATGATTAAGTAACGTTTGCTAACTCCAGCAAGTTTACACTTGCACTCAAGTGTTTCATACTCATGTTTTTGTGTTCCTCAACTGGCATTGTTCGGTATTAAACAAATAAAGTAAAGCAAAGTAATTGAGAACAATAAATCCAAGTGTAGAGTCGAGTCAAGTCACTTTGACGACAATGGAAAGAATATTCTTTTACTGCCTGGAGGACGGGAATCAGCGCCACCCTCTAGGCCAGTAATGAGAACTGCAGCATGCTCAGTTCTTCCTTATTAGCACTCATTTCCATGCAATGAATGCTTGTTGCTGCCTGGTGGTGGTTAGCCTTAGCGATGACAAACTGTTGTTTTCATTCAGGGAGGGAATGCGTGTTCCCCCCATAGGCCTCTGTGTCACTTTGATTCATGACATCTGTCTAGCTGTTTGTGTGTGTGTCTGTGTTGTGTGCATTTGTGTGCGCGTGTGCTTGTCTGTCCGCCCGGAGTTAATATCGCAACAAACCGCAGGAACATTCATTACCACATGTCTTGTGCAACACTGTCTGTCTGGGAGATAACTGAGTACGAACACTAATTGTTTTCTCACATCTGAGGAGAAAAATAAGAGGTTCTCAACATTTGTCAAAGAAACTCCAGTAAACATACTCCAAAAGATGTGTAAAAGTTACTGTTAGTCAGCACATTTAATCCAATAAAACCAGGAGAGCTTCTGTGTCATTATTTAGATTTTAGAACAGTGGTTCTCAAGAATAGCAGATATACAAGCTTGTATATGGAATATCAATATCACACTGCCTCAGACAAAACAAGCGCTTCTTGTCTACTATCCATTCATTGTATTCCCTGTGGTTCAAACTACAGAACGCAGTAATCCAAACATTCCGTTGGCCTCATAGCATAATTGCCTAAGTAATGTTTTGTTTTCTGCCTAACTCTACTCTCCTAACACTGCTGCTACATTGTGCCTTATTACCTATACCCTCAGCCTATGAGAATGCTTGTTACATTCCAAAATGACTTGGGCAGAAAGTGCTGAAACCTTTTTGACTTAGGGGAGAGTGGGGTAAAGTGAGATAATTGTTACTTTGCTCACCTCAAGGCAAGCTAAAAGATATATCAGTAAAAAATTACACATTTCCCATTCATTCTGGATGTTTCCTAACAATGGAAATGATCAGATGTCAGATCACTTTACCCCAAAGCATTTGTCTCACTTTACACCACAGCCACATTTTGGGGAAAAGGACATCTCTTAGCAGTTCAGACTAATCTTCAGCTAGCATTTATCACATGGATTTATATGTTGGTAGTTCATCATGTGTGATATCGTCGCTGTCTGGCCAAAACCTCTTAACGCCATTTTTGAGGTTTTAGATTTTTTTGGCATAAATCAGGGCTATTGAACACCCTTTGCGTCTGAGTGTTGGTTAAAATAATATTGAACCAATGGAAATTAGTATAAAGTGCTTGGGACAAAACCTCCTAACTCCACACTTTCTTCCAAACCAGCTAACCCCAACCGATTGGCCCTCTCTTTGTTCATAAATATGTGCTATTGAACACCCTTTATGTCTGTGTGTTGGTTAAAATATTATTGAACCAATGAAGAGTAGTAAAAAGCCCTGCAGTCAAAACCTCCTAACTCCACTTGAGCTCATTTCCCAGAAAATTTACATTTTGGAGTTAGGAGGTTTCGGCCCGACAGCAGAGATACACATTTTTCTACCTGAATCAATTTGCTTTGACACAACAGCTGAATAAGTTGACAGCAAGACATTTTACTGTTTACTGTTATGCAAAAGACATATTTTTGTGGGGGGGAAAAAAAGAAATAAAATAAAAAACATGTTTTCCACAGCACTATGAGGTCCTCTCCTTCATGCCAAGGGGGAAATTGGAGGAACTTGAAATTATATAATGGTCAAATGACCACAAAATGTGTTCCCATGCCTAGATACAGGGGGTGTCTCACTTTACCCAGTGTCTCACATTATCCCACGCTCCCCTACTGTAGGGCACGGTCACATCACACTTTTATTCTACCCATGAGGGCAGATTTTGCCAATGCATTTCAATGGGAATGGAGCAGTTTGCTGCCATTTGCGGATTTCAGCCACAAAAGAAAATGCTCCATTCCCTTTGAAATGCACTGGCAGAAACCGCCCTCACAGGTAGAATATGAAGTGCGGTGTGACCGTGCCCTTTGGCAGAAAGGATTTTGGAATGTAACAAGCATTCTGATGAGAACATTTGGCAATAAAGCAGGATGAATCAGCAGTGTTAGGAGATTAGAGTAGGCCCTTATAAATAAAGGCAGATACAAGACAGATGCAAAATCAGTTATTTTGCCATTGATTTCCTATGTCACCTAGATCAGTGGTTTTCAACCAGTGGTCTGGGGACCACCAGTGGTCCTTGGGGGGGTTCCAGGTGGTCTCCAAGGGTCCATTTGGTTTCATTTTACGCTCTCAAGAGTTATAATATTGTTAAACATCTTCATTACTTAATTTACAAGAAGTCTACACAATTGGAGAATGTATAAGAATTGATATGTTGATCAACGTTTGCCTGTTATCTCTCCTATGGCACCAACATCAACAGAGTATGGAATTGTGGACAACATTTTATCCAACGACAAATAAGTATATAATCTAAGTCTTGGGTCTGAGAGGCTAAATCTCATCAAATGGTGGTCCGTGGCTCAAATGCGCAATAAATAATGAACCTTGATATGAAAAGGGTAGAGAAAATGACTTAGGTAGTTATGCTATGAGGCTAAGGACATGTTGCATGGCAGGGGTCATTGACATTTTTGTATAAATTCAATTTTTGCCACGGACATGAGTGAGAAATGAGTGGACAATAATATTACCAGAAAAACCGCCCTGAATGACCATAACAGGTGTAACTCTGAGTGTGCAAATGGAACCAAATGGACCCGTAAGGGTCCATTTGTACACTCTCGAGGGGGTTATTACAAATAAAACACTTGAGAACCACTAGCAGTTACTAGTGTTGGACTCCTAAACATGTTCATATTCTGAGGAAAACCTGGAGAGTTGACATTCAGTAATAGGGTCTTATGATCAAAATAAGCCAATTATAATGGTGTGTAAAAACTAAATCTAGTAGAGCCTATTTGCCACAGACCAGGACAAGTCTTGCCACGGACACGTATGTCCATGTACGGGCATATTGAAGACCCCTGTTGCATGGTAATATGCTGACTCACTGACACAAGGTCTATGAGTAGAAGGAGGAAGGAAGGAAGGAAGGCACTGGAGCAAGACTGGGACAATTACAGACGTTTTGTATTTACAGGGTTACAAGTACATGGACTGAATTTAAAATGTACTTGAGTGAAATTATAAAAGTAGGCTTATTTATAGGTACCAAAATGTACTTAAAGTACCATAAAGTATCAAATGTAAAAAGTGGACTAGGCCTACTCATTATGCAAAACGTTTTAAAATGTATTAAATGCATAAAGAAATGTTTTGAAGATCAACTGTCTACATGCTCACAACACATTGTGATGCATCAAATGGCCAAAATGTATAGGTATAGGGCTGATCAAGTGGTTAATGTATGTTTTGTAATAATTATCAAAATCTACATAGTAACTAGTAACTAATCTTTTCAAATTATAGTAGTGGAGTAAAAGCACAATGTTTGCCTCTGAGATGTTGTGGAGCAGAAGTAAAAGTACTGAAAATTGGAAGGGCTCAATTAAAGTAAAAAGATACCTAAAAAATGTACTTCAGTACAGTGCTTGAGTAAATGTATTTATAGTTACTTTACACCACTGCAGCCAAATAACACGACGACCTTTCCATGTGTCAACACATCTTCATCAGGTCATCGTGACCTTTGTTGTCGGGGCAACGATGCATTTTATTGAAAACATTACAGAGGAATGTTGGTCTGGTGTGTAGTTGAAGTGTGTGTGTGCGTGCGTGCCCATTGACCACACACCAGTCCTCTCAGAAACAACCACACGCTGGTCCTCAGTAAACTGACGTCATGTTCACTACAGCACTGTGTACCCGCTGACCTGTCTGCCTGCCTGCCTCAGTGCCTGTCTGTCTGCCTGTCTGTCAGTGTTGAGGAAGTTAGTTACATGTAACTGAGTTACGTAACTAAGTTACATTTTGCTGTAACTTGCTGGTAACTGAGTTACATTCATATTTCTGTAACTCGTCAAGTAACTAAGTAACTAACTTTTTGCGTCATTTTTGGCTCAGTTACAAGTTACAAGAAGTTAGAAGCGAAGTTATAATTTTACATTTAAGTTTTGTTAAGATTGACGATATTTTAGGAACACAGATGTTTTCTAAAGAAAATGTCAACCTTTTTGAAATGAAACATAAAACTCAGTTGAGAGGCATATTTCTGCTGGCAAGTGATTTTTTTTGTAGGATATTATATTTTGTTTCATGTACACTAAATATACATTCTCAATTTAACACTGAAAAAAAGTAACTTGAAGTAACTCAGTTACTTTTTCTATGCAACTTGAAATGTTATAAGTTATATTTCTCCAGGGGTATAACTTTAACTTGATCAAGTTACTGCCATGGTGAGTTACTTGTAACTGTACAAGTTACGCTTTCAAAGTAACTTCCCCAACACTGCTGCCTGACTGTCTGTCTGTGTACATGGCTGTGAACCCGTTGACCTCTCTATCCAGCATGTCTGGAGGAGAACGGAGGAGGAACTACACATTTAAGGCATCTCCATATTTCACAGTCCAACCCACGTAGCCTCGCGTAGCCAGGCTTTACTCATCTGCGAAGAGAAAAGCCTGGCAGTCACAATATGAGGCGGAGAGTGTTCTAGGAGGTGGGACAGCGGAGAGTGTTCTAGGAGGTGGGACAGCCGCTGTGTGAATCTTTCACGGTGCAATGTTCCTGCAAACGTCCTAGTTATGGCCTACATCTCGGCGCACACGGCTCAAAGTTTGTTGTATATATGCCCAGGGTCCCACTGGCTTCGCAGGACGATTGGCCAGCGGGACGCTTGATGAAATTACTGTAAATAGCACTGCTCACTTCACACAAGGTGTGATTTGTACACATTTCACGGAGAGTCCAACAACCCAACAGGACAACATCGGGTGTTTTCATTGAATTCGTCGTGGTTAAAATGGAGTTTGAATGAAGTTACAATGGGTTTGTGTAGGAAAGGGGCTTGTCCGATAAAATGAACTACAAATCATCTAAATACTGAATCGAGCAACTTAAAACAGCCTGGGGTGTTCACAAAAGCCTGGGTAGACTTTTAATATTTCCTGTCAGACAAAGATTTGGCAGCCACCCTGTAGCCACTCTAAGGCATAATCAGAGTCTGAGGTGAAGAGCTATCACCTCAACTTTTAGGTGATAAGCTATCATAGTGATGGCCATCATAGTCACAGACTCACGGTGAAGTCCTATCACCGCGCCTCTGTGCCTCTAAAACCAGGGGGCACTCTGATTGGTCTAGATCGACCAATCAGTGAACGGAGTGATGGGGAGATGTCTGAAAGTAAAACAGAGGAGAGATGTCTAGGTCCGCGGTGACGGCTCTTCACCGCGGCTAATGACGTAATGTTGTAGTTTTCTGACTTTAAAAGACTACACCGCGGTGATAACCCATCACCGCAAACTACACTATGATAGGGCCATGAGGACCCCCTGTTGAAGACCACTGCTGCTTTAATTCCCCCCCCCCCCCATGCTAAATGTATATCTGGATCATACCGTCATCAGAACAGCCTAAGAGGACCCCAGGGGTCCACTGTTCCATTCCTGTTGTTCCAGCCTCTGGCATTTCAACATGCGCCCAGGGACCTGTTGTTATGTTTGGGATTTGTCCCAGAGCTCTTAACTCAAGAAAACTTTTAATCAAGCTTCTGTTGGAGCCTGTCTGTCTGTCTGTCTGTCTCTGTCTGTCTCACCGTCCGTCTGTCTGTCTGTCCCCAAACTGAGGAATAAACTCCACGTTGCAGTTAGAACTGCAGACTCAATCCCAAGCTTCTGCTGTAGTTTGAAGACTCACCCCTTCAGACTCCACCTTAGCCCTTGGCACTGAGATGAGGGTGTCTAGATGGTGCATTTATATATGGCTTGTATCCAATGTGCTTTACATAGATTGTGCATTACATTCGCGCGCGCACACACACACACACACACACACACACACACACACACACACACACACACACACACACACACACACACACACACACACACACACACACACAGTCTTAAAGTTACCTAATTTCCCTTTAAAATGACCCCAGACCTTTTCCCTCAGGGTCGATAATAAAGTTTGAATTAACGTTGAATGTAAAAGTCCTATTCCCTCTTTTTATTGGTGGTATAAGCTATGACTTGTGTTGAGGTCCTGTTCTGTTCTCTCTGTGTGTGTGTGTGTGTGTGTGTGTGTGTGTGTGTGTGTGTGTGTGTGTGTGTGTGTGTGTGTGTGTGTGTGTGTGTGTGTGTGTGTGTGTGTGTGTGTGTGGGGGGGGGGGTGTGATAGCATCTCTCCCTCATCTTTTACATCCTGCCCTCCTTCTGTTTGTCGCTGTGTTTGTCCGCGTCGCTACGGTAACGCCAATCTGAAAACCACAACAGGAAGAGCGTGCGAGGGCCTTTTTGG
Source organism: Nannobrachium achirus (assembly GCF_963921795.1). NCBI lineage: Eukaryota > Metazoa > Chordata > Actinopteri > Myctophiformes > Myctophidae > Nannobrachium > Nannobrachium achirus. The sequence continues at coordinate 58,703,136 of NC_137817.1, read as the reverse complement.
CGCGTGTGCGTGCGTGCGGGTGTGTGTGCATAGTTACATCTCGTGGTTCGTTGCTAAACTCCAAACTGCGCTGTGGTTTGGTGTGCATGTGCAGCATGGTTTCCTGCCAGTGAGCTGAAGCTGTTCTAGATATTGTATGGTGTTGTTTGGCAGAGTGTGGCTCTATCCATGCTCTCCTCTCTAATCACATTCCCCTGGATGCTGACAGAAGGCTCCATTCAGGACTTTATTGGTAGCGCAAGTCAGTGTCGGGACTTTGAACCTTTATGTGGGGGGAAAAAAGCTTAGAAACGGCTAGGAGCAGAGGCAGTTTTACAGCAAATTTAGGGATTTTGGTTTTAGTCAAAGTCTTTTGAATTAAATGTCATCTGGGTTCAGTCATATTTTGGTCGACTGGTTTTAGTTTTGGTCTCAAGAGGACAAAATAAATATCATAAGATTTTAGGTCTAAATCCACAGTTGATTATGTCGACAGGAACTTGGTTGCATGCTGAAAATAGCCGATATCACAGTCGCGCTGTGAGCTTGTAGATCTGCACCAGAAGTGGATAGGGAGACCAGATGTCCCCCTTTGTGCCAGTCCCACAGGCTCCTGTAATAAATCAATGTGCAGGTGTTGATTGCGACCGTCATGTCGCAAGGTACTATGAAAAGCTCCACCGGCTGTCTGTCCGTTCGTCCGTCCGTCCGTCCGTCCGTCCGTCCGTCCGTCCGTCTGTCCGTCACGTCACACTTTTGCCCTACTCTTATCTCCGGCACCGTTGCCCCTATCCATGCCAAACTTTGCACACACACTCCTTGGATGGCAACTCAAAACCTCCACCCCACATTTCTCACATGGCCCTCTTCTAGCGCCATCAGGCCGATCTTAGCAAAACACATTTTGGACACTGCTCCTACATAATTTGGCCTAAAATCACGCAAAGCGGTACACAGTATCTCTAAAGTCATGTCATCAATATGGATCTGTCCCATTTCCCATATTCCTTCCTGATTGGCTATGATTGCCTTCTAAAGTTTGAGTATGCAACCTGGTGGTCGCTTATCTCCTGATTAGAGAGTCTTACTGGTAGGTGCTCTGATTGTTGCTGAAGCTCTTAACGTGTACTCAAAGCAAGCTAGACTGGACCACACTGGACACAGCACTGCTCTAGTGGCACGTGAATAAATGATAGGGTAGGCTATGCTTTAATTGAATAATGCGGTCATAATGGACACATTTATTTTGTTGAGAGACAATATTCAGAAGGAAGTGCTGCAGCATCGTTGATCTAAACAAAAGCGAAATGGTATAAAGATGTGTTTTTAAGCCAATTAAAATAAATATCAATATGAAGTATTAGGCCTATAGTCGAATATGACATTAAGGCATTTCATCCCACATTGTCCCACACAAGCAGTACTGCTGTCCCTCAAATGAACAGTTTGAATCTGGTCACCCTAGAAGGGGAACCAAACATGAAATGTCATTTAGTTCTACTGGATCTCTTCTCCACTAGTCCCTCCCTAACATTTTAGTCTATTTTATTGATTTAATTTTTATCAAAATTGTAAATACATTTAGTAATCATAAATAACTAAAGAGCTGGGGAGACAAGGAGAGACCTGTCACTGAACCAATATTAGCAATTTAACACTCATTTTAACAATATAAATATCACTTACTGGCAGCACCTTTTAAAACGCAGCGATGACGCTATAGACATTATTCGATTTTTTCTTCCTTTCTTTCTTTTTTTTTCCTTTTGGCCCAAGACTTTCAGGCCCTGATCGTTAAAGACACAATCATGCAGTTAATGAGAGTCTGTCTGGCCAGAGACCAGCTAGAGTTAACCACTGCTCCAGATGTGACTGGATGTCGCTGGAGTTAAGTCCCAGCTCAAGGCAAAACAAGTCAAAATGTCAGGCAGTTTTAACGTCATCTGGATGCAGTTATGACGGTTAAGTCTTAATGGCTTTACAAATCCTTTTAGCATGACTCTCTTACGATTTAAACGGCAAGTCTAAAATTATCCCTAAACACTTTCAACCTCTGGAACCGACTTTAATTAACTCACTCCATTAGCATTGTTGCCATGTCTGCTTATTATAAGCACTTTTTTTTTTAAATATGTCTTTTGGGAAATAGCAGAAGTACTAGCGAGCTGAGGAAAAAAGCTGAAAATAGCCGACATATGAAGCATCAAGTCAAGCTGATCGTTTTGAATGTACCATGTACCATAGTTTAAAGGATGGTTTTGGACAGCTTATTGAAGTGTTAGTTTAGTGTTCTTAAAGGCTGGTTTGGTCAGCAGTTGGAGTTTTAGTTGCATGTACGTGCAGAGAATGGGCACTATTGGCAAAACAAATGTGAAAATAGCGGACCTACAAGCTTTCAACGTGTCGCAGATCTGCTATTTTCAGGGTGCAACCCCGCACTCTTTAGTTAGTGCATGGACTCCTAAACAGAGGATGAATTCTTTCAACGCAACATGCAGCGTTCAAATTCAGGCAAAGGCAATTCTCCTGAATGCTGCCTTCGGTATGGCATGGAAAGGAAAAAAGGGCATTTGTATTTCTTTCACCATAGGAAAAACTATACATTCATGGTCTGGAGAGAGAGGGCAACAGACGGGTAACATTTCAGCCACTAATATTTGACAATTTGGCCTAGTGTTTGACTAGAGGTACTAAAAAGGTTTGAAAAATTCCTTAATTTGTCACTTTAGAAATGTGCAGATGCCATGTATACACTTATACTGTATGTTGGTCTGTTTACTGTTGAGTGAGAAAACAATGTTAACATTAAGCTAAACACCTGGGGACCCCCCCAAAATAATTTGGGGACCCACCTGGGGGTCCCGACCCACAGGTTGAGAACCACTGCCATATAGCCTACTGCAGGGTTCCCCAATAGGTGGCCCGCGGGCCATTTGCGGCCCGCGGGGGGCTAGTGTCTGGCCCCCACCAACCCCAGTAATAATGGTGGAGCAGCAACAACACTAGTACAGTATATCGTCGTTGTCGGGTGGAAATCTCATATCTCCAACTGTGTACGTTATTTCGCAAATCATACAAGGCCGTCGCACAAAAGTAGTGAAAACAGCAGATCTACAAGCACACAACGCCTCGCGGTGCGAGGCGTTGTGTGCTTGTAGATCGGCTGTTTTCACTAGTTTAAATATTTCTTCAAATGATAAATGCAAAACGAATGGTTTTGGACATACAACCCGACAATGACGATATCTGAGCTGTCGCAGTCGCTGGAGTAGCGGGAACGCCGCCGTCGCCCCCTGCAATGCTGTGGCCCTCGGCTTGGTACCCTAGACATAATTCGGCCCTTGGGGAAAACTAATTGGGGAACCCTGGCCTACTGTAAAGGTTGGTCTGGACAGTGTCTGGCTGCCATGGACCTGATACCACTGTTATCTGCTCCAGATGTTGTATCTGCTCCACATGTGGCTGCTGAGCTCCCTGTAGCTACTGCTGACCTGCCCTGAACCCAGTGGGAGAGCTGCTCAACCTGACCCAGAGAGGTAAGCTATACCCAACCCCAGTACTGGAGGCAAAGCATAGATGGAGATAGATGTTAAAAGCCACTGCCACAAATGTGTCCTCCGCAATTTCTATAGAGGGTTTGTGTGTAACCAGTGGTGGAAAAAGTACACACATTTTCTACTTAAAGGAGCTATATAGTCAACCTTTTCTTGAAAAATGGATGCTAAAATAAAAATTGGCCATTGTCGGGCCGACACTTTGTTTACATCCTAGTCTAATAGACTAGAATGTAATAGACTAGGATGTAAACAAAGTGTCGGCCAGACAATGGCCAAAATGATTATTTGATCATTATTTTACGCTTTTTGTGGTCATTTTTGAACAGAAACACATATATGAAGCTTATTTTTTAATAAAGTATTTTCGAAACATTATTTTTATTTTAGCATCCGTTTTTCAAGAAAAAGTTGACTATAGCTCCTTTAAGTAAAAGTATCAATACTGCATTGTAGAAGTACTCTGTTACAAGTAGAAAGTCCAGAATTCAAAATTTACTTGAGTAAAATTATGAAAGTATCGGCATCAAAAAGTACAAAATGTTTGAAAATAGCTCACAACGTGTAGCAACGCGTTGTGAGCTTGTAGATCGGCTATTTTCAAATAGCCAATGTATAAAACAGGGCTAAAGTGGTTAATGTATGTTTTATAATATTATAATTTATATCTGCAAAGTAACTAACTAAAGTTTTCCAATAAATGTAGTTGTAGTGGAGTAAAAGTATTATCGTTCAAATTTTAGCCCAAAGACAGCGCCCCGTTGCCAACAAGCATGGTGTTTTTTCAAGCATGGTGTGGCCCCTTTAAATAAGTAAAAAGGTTAAAACGTAAATGTAAAAATGCCTAATGTTGATGTCACTGGTAGGCAGGTTTCTGAACTGTCCACAGCCCTCCTCTGAGACACAGTAGAACAAAATTATACCATTTCATCTTGAGCATTAGTGAGGACCTATTATATGAAGATTTGAAGATAGGTTGGAAATGGGTGAAGTGCTCCTTTAAAGTCCAGTAGTACTCAAGTAAATGTACTTTGTTACCAGTGGTGTGATATGGATTTTAGAAGTGTGGGTCCTCTAAATTCATGACGTCATGCGCGCACGCTGTTTTTATTGTTAAGTGTGTGTTTAGTGTGTGCATATGAGGCGCGCGTACGTGCAGCAAAATAAGTGTGGGCTCGCCGATGGCATCTCACCCCTGTTTGTTACTGTCCATGCCCCTTAGCACACCTCTGCATCCATGAATTAGTAATGTACGGTTATTTCATGAGAAAATATGTAAAATGCTGCATTTGTTTGTTTACAGAGCTTCATGTCAACGACCCCCAAATGAAAATGCATTTGGCCCACAGGACCCCCATCTGAAAACATGCTATATGCCAGGGACCCCCATCTGAAAACATGCTATATGCCAGGGACCCCCATCTGAAAACATGCTATGCCAGGGTACCCCATCTGAAAACATTCTATGCCAGGGACCCCCATCTGAAAACATGCTATGCCAGGGACCCCCATCTGAAAACATGCTATGCCAGGGTACCCCATCTGAAAACATTCTATGCCAGGGACCCCCATCTGAAAACATGCTATGCCAGGGACCCCCATCTGAAAACATGCTATGCCAGGGTACCCCATCTGAAAACATTCTATGCCAGGGACCCCCATCTGAAAACATGCTATGCCAGGGACCCCCATCTGAAAACATGCTATGCCAGGGACCCCCATAAGAGTACATCTGTCAAGATGTGTCAACATTGTGCAAAAAATAAGCAGTGAGGAGGTACTAACTCCTTCACTCCATTTCTTACAAGTAAGGTTAGCCTATACAATATTCTTCATAAATAGGGTAGGTTATCATTCATTATATAGCTATAGTTTCATATTGTAAAGAGCCATTGCACACTGAGCACTATAACTATAACTATAAAAATATAGTTTTAAAATGGTTCTAAGTCAAGTGGATAGCAGTGTTCACACCAACTATAAATAAAATACAATGTCGAAATATATAGCTATCTCCTTTATAGTTACCGTGCCTAGTAGGAATGGCACTTAAAGGAGTAGTTCACCCCCAAAATGACTTTTTTTCTATTGATTAGGCATGCCATGGAGACTAGAGTTCAATAATATTTTTAGTTTTTTGTCGCATTCCTAAGACAAACATGTGATAACAATAAATTTACCCCCATTCGTTCCGGATGGGGACCCGTTTCGAAACGGGTCCCCATCCGGAATCAATGGGGGTGAATTTACTCGAAACAAACTTTTGTCTTGGAACTTTTGGAATGTGACAAAAACAAAAAAATATTATTGAACTCTAGTCTCCATGGCGTGACTAATCAATAGGAAAAAAAAGTCATTTTTGGGGTGAACTACTCCTTTAAGTCACGTAACTTGGGTTCCGAAAACAGGAGAATGGGGGTTAAACAGCTTCTACGGAAGGCCAGGAACGTGTGTGTGTGTGTGTGTGTGTGTGTGTGTGTGTGTGTGTGTGTGTGTGTGTGTGTGTGTGTGTGTGTGTGTGTGTGTGTGTGTGTGTGTGTGTGTGTGTGTGTGTGTGTGTGTGTGTGTGTGTGTGTGTGTGTGTGTGTGTGTGTGTGTGTGTGTGTGTGTGTGTGTGGTCATCACACTCCACCAAGGATGACAGCTCTGCTGATGTCCATGTACGGTAGCACTGGATCACCAGCTAAAGCAAACAAACACACACCTCACTGTTAACTCTGGACAACAGGGGCGTCACAAGGGGGGGGAAAGTGGGACTGAGTTACTAGGGCCCAAGGTGGAGGGACCTTAATTATTTGATACTTTAGGCATTGAAAAATAGCAGATATACAAGCTCACAGCGCGGCACCGAGTGCCGCGCTGCGAGCTTGTAGATCTGCTATTTTTGAAAAGTCGTGAAAATGTGTGCAAATCTTTGAATATATGTACTTTTTAAGCGAATATTTGTAACTCAAATTTTGCTTCTGGGGGGTCCCTGGAACTAAATATTTTGAGATGGGGGTCCGTGGCCAAATACATATAATTTCAGGGGTCCTTCACATGAAAATGTTTGAGCACCACTGGCATTAGAAACATAGGTTTAAAAAAAAAAAAAAACCTTAGAAGGATTTTAAATATTCAGACAAACGTTCACGATTTTTCAAAAATAGCAGATCTACAAGCTCGCAGCGCGGCACTCTGTGAGCTTGTATATCTGCTATTTTTCAATAGTTAAAGCACACAATGTGAGTGAATCCTTGTACCCAGGGCCCAGAAGTTTGGTGTGACACCCCTGCTGAACAATCTATCATCTGTGTCAGAGGTAGAACCTCCTATGTTCACAATGTTACTCTGGCCAAAACCCAGCATCTCGATCTGTCAGGGAGGGAAGTATGTCCCAAACTGCTATTTTTCAGGAAATACAGGGGGAGAGGGAGATGACCTTTTGTTCCAAAAGATCCAATTTAGTTGTTATTTAGAAATAAACCTCCTGTTAATACTTTCCATTGGTTCAGTATTTATAAATGGACAAAAAGAGATGAATCTACTGTCAATAGGACACCCTTTAATCACTTTCAAACTGGTCTGCCCAATTTTATGGGTATGACTAAAAGGCTTGTTTGTGTATTTTTTCCAAAATAGTGTAAATAGCAGATCTTATACTTAACTGTTAACTTATTTTTGAGTGACATAGCCCTGAAATAACACAATATTATGCATTCATTTATGAATATGGAGATACAAGGTTTCTGCCCGACAGCTACGATATGAAAGAACGTCTCCCTCCCTTGTCATTGTCGTCATCATCATCATCATCATCATCTCCATTCCTCACGTCGGCCTGATGTCACACTTATTACCAAGGACGTAGTCACAATTATCTTGTCATAATCGTTTCCATGTTAAATAATGTTCATATATTTTCAAACATTTTCAAAAATAGTGGAAAACGCGTTATGAACTTGAGGATCGGCTATTTCCACAATCAATGTTCTTCTATATGTATGAAGTTGTCAAATATGTCAGTTAATTCTTTGTATTTTTTAGATGATGTGTCATATCTGTCATGTGCAACTTCAGAGCCTAAAAGCCAAAACCGAGATGTAATTGTCAACGACAAAAACACAATTAAATTGTTAATCACAGTTATTTGAGACAGCCCTAGCCTCACTGCATGCGAGACCCATGGAAATCCATTCCTATCAGACTCACTGCATGCATGGAAAACCCAGAACACGTCTCAGGGAGGAATGACACTCACTGTTTGGCTAAAGTGGAGCTTCTTCTCTGAATCATAATCACACTATAAACAAACACAGCATGTGAAGCTGTTATTATCCCCAGGCTACTGTTAATAAATCATCTTTGAGTATTTCATCAATGCTGTCGTCATCGTTCAAACGTCTCACAACACACCCACTGCCAAAGAACACAATTAACATAGACCGTTTCACAACATAAATATAATGTATATACAAAAGCACAGCCAAAAAGACTGGCTTTAAAACATCATTTTGGACCCTAATACATTGTCACAAATGTATTTTAGATATATTTTTGTTTGCTCAGAAGTATATCTAGTCCCATTTGCTTTAGGAATATCCCCACACGTATTTCTGTCCACACTCACAGGAAGGGGCATGGATGTTACAGTAGGTGACATGGTTTAGGGACACCCAGGTTGGACAGACAACAGACCGTGTGATAACATTAAGAAGAACACCTCACAGTAGACACAACTTGAACTTGACTTTGCTGAATTGCTTCTCTTCCGAATGCACGCCTACATCTGTTATGTTTGGATGACTAGTTGGACAAAGAATTAACCAACCCTCAACTATTTACTGACTGACTGACTTTTTTGTCCCAAAGCGACTGCAAATGACTGCTGCTATTTGTTCCAAAACACTTTATAACCCTGTATTTACAATATAATAACATGTACATAACGCCAACATGTGCCATAGCTCTGACATAAAGTTGGATACAGTTGAACCGTTTTTATTATATTTCGACATGTGCTTTGGCAATGTAAACGTATGTTTTCTCATGCCAATACAGCTCCTTTGAATTGAAAATGGACTGGCAGCCAGTATAAGACATTGCTCCAAGAGTTTCTCAGTCTATAGCAGTTTATAACCGAACAAATTCAGTGTTTCTCAAAGTGGAATCCAGGGACTCTGTCGGTTGCTTTAGGGAGTGTCTAAAAGGACCCATACAAGTATGTAACTCTGACAGTGTACCAATGGAACCAAATGAACCCTGACGGGTTCATTTGGTTCACTGTCAGAGTTAAGGGGAGACCTTGGAATTTTAAAGTTTGAGAAACATGGCTGTGGTTCATAACAGAAAGATGTTTCTACTCACTGTGAGAGAAGAGTTGGAGAGTCAGAGGTGTGTGCAGGCCTCCTGTCTGTAGGTGTGTGAGGGAGAGAGAGAGAGGGTGTGTGTGTGTGAGAGAGAGAGTGACTGTGAGTGCGTTGTGTGTGTATTTGATTGAGCCAGACAGGGTTCCGCCCTCCTAACTGTAGCTACCGGCTTTACAAGGGCCAGATACAGCAAGATGACTTCACTGGTATATGAGAGAGAGAGAGAGACATAGAGAGAGAATGAGAGAGCGGGGAAGGAAAAAGGAAACCGCATCCATAAAAGGGCACGGCCTTTCTGCCTCCCTCTCTCTCTCTCTCTCTCTCTCTCTCTCTCTCTATCTCTCTCTCTCTCTCTCTCTCTCTCTCTCTCTCTCTCTCTAAGCCTGGTAAAAAAGCCCAGCCTTATTTGGGTAGAGTTGTTCCCTGCAGTGAGCAGGCAGACAGACAGACAAACAGACAGACAGCGTTGGTCGGGTCAGCAGGAATTCTCCAAATTCTTTTCATCATAACCTCCTCCTCTCTTCTCCTCTCCTCATCATCACAGACGGTTCCCAAGCCGTGGTCCGTGACCCCCTCGTTGGGGACGTGCAAAGGACCACACAGGGTTGGGGAGAGGAGGGGGGGATGGGTGGAGGTCTGGGTGAGGTTCTTGTCTGTTTGGAGCTGATCCAACATTTTCGACAATATCACAGGTTGCCTTTTCATCCAGTGTCTGTTCTCTCAAAGTGAAGGGAATATCCACCCTCTCTTGAGTAATTTCTTAAGATGTTTTTTAATAAGCACAGCAGCAATCAGTTTGTATATATTATTAAAATAACTTCTTAAGAAATGTCTCAAGAGAGTGCAGACATTCCCTTCACTTTGATACAGTATCTACTAGAATAAAGACTTCTTCACAAGACTCCTGCAGAGAGCGCGGCTTCTCCCAACGGTATTGAACCGGATAGGAAGGAAAGTTGTCCTGCTCTCTCAATGTGACATCAGTGCAACTTGTCAATCAGTGGTGGGACGTGTAGAAATACTGTACTCACTTTAATCACTTACAAGTAGGCTAAGTAAGTCCGGAAATACAAAAGTTAACTGAGTTAACTGACTCATTACGCATTGCAAGCTTGTAGATTGTCTATTTTCAAATGGATGGAATGTTTTGTAATAATAGTCAAAACCTACACAAACCTGTACAAAGTAACTGTCTAACTATATTTGGCGTTAAGGGTGTGTGTAACTCAAAAACTAAGGCATTTGGAGACTTGAAACTCCACTGGGTTATAGTTTGCAGCATTCTGGCCAAGCTGGGCTGTTTGGAGCCATCCTTGGGGCTGTGCCTTTATAAAGTGCAAAAATGTTACTTTCTTAGGCTGAGAAGCATGTTTTTGCCTAGTGTCATTTTAAGGTAAGCAGTGTGTGTGTGTGTGTGTGTAACTCAAAAACTAAGGCATTTAGAGACTTGAAACAAGCTGGGGGTGTTTGGAGCCATCTGGTTGTTAGAAAGGGTTTCACTTTCCACAACCTGGGAAACCCAGAAAAGAGGCAGGAGGGCAGGCAGAGTGCTGTGCTGTCTCTGCTATGATTGTCAGCCGCCATGTATGGCAGAGACCCTGCTTCTTGTGCCCATGGAGTGCTGGGTGACATCACATGCATGATGCTAGTTGTATCATGACTGAGGACTGTATGCCTTGATTTTGTGGATGTAACTTTGCTGCACCTGAAATGTTTATGCCCTTGTATGCAATTTCCTTTGTGTGGACTGTGGACATAAATAAACTACCCACAACAAGTTCAGAAACTTAACTTAACGGTCCATTTTATCTCCCGTTTAATAATACCAATTGGTATTGTGTTTTATATCCTTTTTATCGTTTATTAGTCAACTTCACAACGAAGTACAGCTTGTAAGCTTTCGTGGAATGAGCAGCACAGCTAAACGTGTGGGTATGAACTGGTGCCACGGAGGTGCCAGACACATATTGTTTTACTATAAAAAAAACAATGTTCCCCCTCGTCATTTTCCATCTGCCCCCTCAGTCATTTCATCCTGGAGCCGAGCCTGGTAGCACCCCAAAACAATATGCCAACATGGCCTGCAATACTGTTCTGCTGGCCTTCACTCTCGTTTTGGGCTTCCCTGACACTGAGCTTAAAATGAATAGCATGTAAACATGTTGGCGCTACCCACACGTTTAGCTGTGCTGCCCGTTCCATGAACAGCGACGCCCGATGCTTACAAGCTGTACCTCGTTGTAAAGGTGACTGATCAACGGAGATAAGAGTCTGTGAAAAGCAACCTCATGGTGGCGCTAGAAGAGGGGCATGTGAGAAATGAGGGGTTGAGGTTGTGGTTTGGTAGCCAAGGAGTGTGTGTGCAAAGTTTGGCATGGATAGGGGCAACGCTGCCAGAGATAAGAGTCTGCGAAAAGCAACCTCATGGTGGCGCTAGAAGAGGGCCATGTGAGAAATGAGTGGTGTGTGTGCAAAGTTTGGCATGGATAGGGGCAACGGTGGCAGAGATATGAGTATAGGGCAAAAGTGTGACGTGATGTGACAGACTGACAGCCGGTGGAGCTTTTCATAGTAACTTGCGACCTGACGGTCGCAATAACACAATACCAATAGGTTTTATTTAAGGGGAGATATGATAGACCGAAGTTAAGTTTAAGAACTTTTTGTGGATAGTTTAAATTGTTCAAATGCGTGTGTGCATTTCTCTCACACAGTCTGCCAACACTATATGTGCTCAGGTAGTGTTGACTCACACTGTGGTGAGAACAGAACAGAACATAATACCCTGCAGGGCAGGCAGCGATGCCAACACCAACTGTGTTTCTGGAGTTCAATGATTCTCCACCTTTTTCTCATTTCAAGGACCCCCAGGTTGATATGCGTCAGGCCACAGACCCCCATTTTATTACACACCTTTATCTCCCAAGAACCAGCTCTGTGCTCTTGTTATCAGAGTGTCCTCCCTGAGACCGGGAGGTCTGGGTTTGATTTCCTGGTTCGGGTCATACCAAAGCTATAAGAAATGGGATCCGATGCCTCCCTGCTTGGCACCCAGCATCCATGTACTAGCGTCATGTCCAGGGGGTGTACTTGTTCATAATGTGACATGGAATTATTCTTTTTTTTTGCTAATCTTTGAATATGCCTATATTTTCAGAGCAAACTTTTGTAACTCAAATCTCTGCTTCTGAGGGTCAATGGAATAACATATTTTGAGACCAAAACCCGACAGCAACCATATAAATTATTAGACATTAGTGGAAAATATAAATATTTATCATACAGTAAAGCCACGGTCTGGGTCATCTTTCATTTCTAACAGTTTCACAATCAGCTTGTGGGCTTAGAAGAAGAGGAATGACCGATATGTGTAAACTGTGCGTGCGTACGTGTCAGCGTGTGTGTCGGCATGTACGTAATCTTTAAAATATGAACTTGTGTATAGAAGATATATGCATTGCAAACATTATATAGCCTAGGATTTTCACATAACGAATTATTGAGTAAGCATGGGCTCTCACAGTATATCTCCATGGATCTCCATTATGGGTACCAGGGGTCTATATATGGGTAACTGGTCCGATATAGAGTACATCACTGGCCAGATGGCCAAGAAATGGCACAACCTCGCCCCTTTAGGGACCTGAGGTGTCTTAGCCTACACTGCATGTGAGTGTGTGTGTGTGCACACGCGCGCACACATATATGTGTCTTTCTACGTGTGTGTGTGTGTGTGTGTGTGTGTGTGTGTGTGTGTGTGTGTGTGTGTGTGTGTGTGTGTGTGTGTGTGTGTGTGTGTGTGTGTGTGTGTGTGTGTGTGTGTGTGTGTGTGTGTGTGTGTGTGTGTGTGTGTGTGTGTGTGTGTGTGTGTGTGTGTGTGCGCGCGTGCGTGCGTGCGTGCGTGCGAGCGAGCGAGCGAGCGTGTGTGTGTGTGTCTGTGTATGTGTGCGTGAGTGCGCGTGCGTGTGTGTGTGTGTTTATAGCAGTGAAGCGGTGAAGCCAGCCCCTATGTGCGCTGCGTTGTTTATAATCATTCATGATGGCTGTTGGAGAAGACATTTGTTTACTAAGTTACATAATTCTGTCATACATACTGTATACAGACAGTAGCCTGGTGGTGACATCATTAGCATATCTTTAACAAATGCCAAACACTGCATTTAACATTTAGCTCATGACATGACTAATGGAAGAACAAAGGTCTCCCCATTCAAGGACAATACCAGCCGCCAGAAGCAGAGACGTGTGTTTTCTCTGTACTCCATATCAGGGGTCTTCAATGTTTTCAGGCCAAGGACCCCTTAGCTGAGAGAGAGATGAAGCAGGGACCCCCTCTACATATTGTATGAATGCGTTATGCAGATTTTCATCGACTTGTTTGACAGCACTGTCATCAGTCTCTGTTGGATTCGTGTTAATGTGTTTTTCTTTTCTTTTTCTTTTTTCAGACATTTAGCCACTTCAATCGTCGATACTTAGTAAACTTGACCTTTCACTCTGTACTCGGTCTGCTCTTTTTGACCTCTACAACAAACCTCTTTGCTGGAAAAAAGCAGATCTACAAGCTCTCAATGACTCACGCTGCGAGGCGTTGAGAGCTTGTAGATCTGCTATTTTTTGGCAGAAGTTCTCCTCAGAATAGGGATGCGAGGGTTCAAAGTTTTTAATTGAAAATAATGATCCTATCACACAAGGATTCGGTGGCCCCGCTGTAGTAACTCTGAGGACCCCCTAGGGTTCCCCGGACCCCCTGTTGAAGACCCCTGCTCAATAACATTCATTATACAACAGGTAGTTCTGACGAAGGAATCTGATTGGTTGAAATAGCTTTCTACCCTTGCGAATAATGACGCTAAGCGGCACTGGTCTAATCAAATGTAAACATCAGCTGTGCCGGGTCCTGTCCCAGCACTATGCCAAGTGTCTTCGCTAGCAGTTTTCATGGGAGACTGAGGGACATAGTGGCGAAATCTGGCATTAAAAGATATATACATTTATATCGAACATCTTAATTAAAATAAAATGAAGCTGAGGTGCTTTGTTTGTTTTAAGGGTAACTGTTGTATAATCGCAATATTACACTCGAGGGTCGTGCTTTATTGTGGTTATTGGCACTTGCCAACAACCACGATAATGCACACCCTGTAATATTGCTTAGAAGGACAATATACCAGCCACCAAAAGCAGGGTGTGTTTTCATTTCAATTAGTCTAGCATAAATTAGAAGGACAATATTGTATGATCAAATGAACATTAAATATCTAATAAATAATGCCTCCCCCTGGCCAGCCGGGGCGCCTGATGGAGGGGAAAGGAACTGGTTGGAATAACGTGTTCCTTCCACGCGCTACGTCCAAACCAGGGAAATCCCCACTGTCAGGTGAAAAGAAGCAACTTGGACTCCTCATGCATAGAAGGAAGCATGAGGTCAGTCCGTTGTCTCCCCAGGCACGGCATGGGGGAGAGCAGAGCCCAGGATTACATAGGCATTTGGCACTGGGTGAAAATGGGTTACAAAATCGTGGGATAAAAATTATAGAAAATTAAATATCTAATAAATATTGAATCAAGCATCTTAAAACTTCCTGAGGTTAGCACAAAAGCCTGAGTAAATCTTATGTACTGTATTTATCATGAGGATTAATTTATATTCAGTAATATATATACTGTACATTTGTGTGTGAGTGCGTGCACGTGTCAGCCAGGATTAACACACATAATACTATGCAAAGCAAATAAAAACAACGTCACACAATTTACTGTATCAATAAATCATAATTTTATTATGTCCATAAACCTATGTCACACTTTACATAAGTGTAATGGGTGTGGTACTTTTACAAGCACATTTTTCTATATATTATACATTTTCGATATTATAAATACCCCTTTGTGCGTGAGTGTGTGTGCGTGTGTGTATGTATGTGTGCGTGTGCGTGTGTGTCTGTGACTACTATAGGGCTTCTTGAAGCCTATATGAGTTGACTTCCCAAACTGGGTTTCAAAGCGACAACATGTTTAGTGGTCTTGTATTAGTACTGCATGTTTCCCTGTGGTTGTGTGCTGTGTTCAGCTGTGTAGAAACAACACGTGATAAAGATGGTGAGTTAGTCCAGTACAAAGTTAGTTAGCCTGTTCAACTAGAATAACTGAGTTAGTTGTCAGTACGACAGTCAGCTAGTTCGGGGTAGAGGGAGTGTAATGAAGATGGTGAGTTAGTCAGCAGCGCTAGTTATTCAGTTAGGTCGGGGTAGAGGACATAGTTAGTAGTTAGTTATTACGTTAGTTCTGGGTAGAGGAAATGTAATGGTTAGTTAGCAGTAGTTATTCAGTTAGTTCGGGGCAAGGACATGTAATGGTTGTGTAGCACTACTAGTTTATTCAGTGAGGTCGGGGCAGACAACATGTAATGGTTGGTTAGTTAGCAGTGCTAGTTAAGTTAGGTTGGGGAAGAGGACATAGTTAGTTATTCAGTTAGTTCAGTTCTGGCTAGAGGACATGTAGGCCTAATGATAGCCTGGGTACCGCCCTCCATTACATTAGCCTCGCTAATGTAATGGTTAGTTAGCAGTAATTATTAAGTTAGTTGGGGGCAGAGGACATGTAGCTAATGGTTGGTTGGTTAGCACTACTAGTTTATTCCGCAAGGTCGGGGTAGAGCAGGTATCCAGAGAAGAAGTTGAACTCCTGGGCGTTTCCACACAGGTTTCTGCCTGACATCAGCTCCACGTACACTTGGCAGCCTCTCTTCATATGCAGAACCACCACCTGTACACACACACACACACACACACACACACACACACACGCACACGCACACGCGCACACACACACACACACAGAGGAGAAAATGTTTTAAAACAGCACTGAAAAGCCACTAGAAGCGGCAGCTACTCGCAACTGGTAAATGAAAACAAAGTCTACCTCCCCCTGACCTTTCTATGGTAAATACCACTTATTTAACATTGTCTATCCTTACCTCCCCTGACCTTTCGATTGTAAATACCATTTATTGTTGCATTGTGTTTTATTTTACGACAGTTTTTCTACTTTTTTGGGTGTATGCTTTTAGTTGAACACTAAAAGAAGAAATTCTTGAACACAAACAATAGTAGATGCAGCCAACTTGGGAAACTCCACATCAAGTGTTTCAGGATACAGGCCACTGATACAGGAAGCATCGCCTCCTCCATTATGTGGCGGACTGAGAATTATCGTCACAGACACTGAACAGAATTCAGCCAATGCCTTGTTAGCTCTCAGCTAATTGGACATTCCTCAAATCTGAAGGCCTCTCACAGCTTGGCGCAAAAAGGGCGCAAGTGACATTCTCAAATATTTTACAGGACAGCTTTCCATTGATTGTAATATTTTAAGGTAATTAAAAACATTAAAAAAGTATTTTTAAAATATATTCATTGAAGCCTAATCTGTATTAAAGTATAGATTGCTTAAACATATAGCTTTCAACTAAATCATTACAATCAATTGAAAGATGCTTAAACATATAGCTTTCAACTAAATCATTACAATCAATTGAAAGCTGTCCTGTAAAATATTTGAGAATGTCACTTACGCCCTTTTTGCTCCAAGCCCTCTTTGTGGACATATATTACAGAGGCTTCCAAATATGAACACAAGCAGCTTACATTTGTAACCAAGCTGTGCAATAGCAGTCCATTGGGAGGTACTTGAGCACCTTGGTAAGGAATGCCTTCGACTGTGGTCAAATCATACAACCCGCTTCTAAAATGGTCACTTATCTACTGTCCTCATCAACAACATCTGTTGTACACACACATGCATGTATAAGTACTAGTGGTAGTATTAGTAATAGTATTAGTAGTAATAATACTGCTACAGTATTAGTAGTAGTAATAATAGTTGCGACCGTCAGGTCGCAGTTACTGTCAAAACCTCGACCAGCTGTCCGTCAATCTGTCAGTCTGTCTGTCACACGGCACACGTCACACTTTTGCCCTGCTCATATCTCCGCAACCGTTGCCCCGATCCATGCCAAATTTTGCACACACACTCCTTGCCTGCCAAACCACAACATCCACCCATCAATTCTCACATGACCCTCTTCTAGCGCCACCATGAGGCTGATTCTTGCAAAACACATTTTTGGACACTGCTCCTACAAATTTTGACCTAAAATCACGCAAATCGGTACACACTTGGTCTACACTCATGTCTTCAACAAGGATCTGTCCCATATAGCTCCACCATCAGGACACATTTTTGGACACTTCTACGCATGTTGCTCTCAAATCACGCTGCGATCTGACGGTCGCTTATCTCCCGATTAGGGAGTCTTACTGGTATAAGTACTATTAGTAGTAATAATACAGTAGTGGTTTCATACCTGAGAGCCACTGTCTTCCATGTCCTCCCGGTTGTCCTCCCACATAGAAACCACCACCTGACCGTTCTTCATCATTTGGACCTAAACAACACAAAACCAACAACCATCACGTCATAAAAACCCATTCATTAAACACAACAGAAACAAACATCACGTCATCAAAACCCATTCATTAAAACAAACATGCTCTGAAAAGGCACACAAACATTTTTTTTTCTTTTTTTTTTTAGATATTCAAGTGGGCCCTGATCTAGAAAAGGATTGTCTTAGAGTCATTCCAATGAGTGCAGGTGTCTGTCTGGCCTTAGAGCAGCGTCAAAGTGGGTGTCATGGCACCCCAGGGTGCCATGATGCCAGTCCAGGGGTGCCTCAGAATACTTTGATATTTGGAATTCATCACTATCACTTCAGCGAGTTTATCCACCATACGGGGGCCACATTCGGCCCTCATCTTCATTTAATGCGGCCCGCAGGTTAATATCAGAATACTGATATATTATTGATTTTAGCTGTTCCAGTGTAAGCATGCAAACAATCACGCTTTAATTACTTCAATCTACTGTGTATTAGTAACTTAACATTTTTCCACCATTACAGTTAAAAAATAGCAATAATAGCTGATCTACAGTACAACGCATTGTAATCTGTGCAAATATCTGACCTTGTGGTAGAATCTATTATGGTTAGGTTAGTGTGTCTGTTAGGGTTAGGTAGGTGTCTGACCTTGTGGTAGAGTCTGTTGGCTTGTCCTGCTTCGTTGAATCCCACGTTGGAGTAGGCTGTGAAGGTGAACACGTAGACGCCCCCACGAGGTGCGGTGAACACACCTGGACACAGAGAGAAGACAGAGACAGTTAACAGGAGGTGAGGTGATCACACCTGGACAGACAGAGAGACATCATGTGTTATTACGTGTTATGAATTCAAAGAATGAGTGAATGAATGAATGAATGTAAAAGTAATTTTAGTTGGATCACATGTTGTGTCGTGTTGTGTGAATTTGAAATTTACAGTACAAAAAAAGCATTGCGGGGCGCCCGCTGGCCTAGTGGTCAAGGCGCAGACCACATACTAGGCTATGATGCCTGCTGCCGTCGCTGGTTCGATTCCCGATCTGGACGACCTTTGCCACATGTCATTCCCCATCTCTCTCCCCATTTCCTGTCAGTCTACTTTTACTGTCAGTCCTTTATTATTCTCCCTCTATATACTGCCGCTGGGAGAACTTATTTCCGCTCACGGTGTGAATTTCCATTTCTATGCTGATGACACCCAGTTGTACCTTTCGGTGGCTACGGACGACCCCTGTGCTCTAGACCCATTGCTGACGTGCGTGTCCAGCATAAAATGCTAGATGAGTGAGAACTTTCTCAAGCTAAATGAGGACAAGACAGAAGTTCTCATAATAGGTTCTACTGCCCAGAGAGAATCAATAATAAATAGACTTGGTAACCTGGCTAAAGAAAATAACACCTCTGTTAAGAACCTGGGGGTGATCATTGATGCTGAATTAAATTTTAATACACACATTAATCATGTCACGAAGATTGCCTTCTTTCACCTTAGAAATATTGCGCGAATTAGAGCCTATCTGTCGCTGAACGATGCAAAAACGCTGATCCACGCTTTTGTTTTCTCTCGGCTTGATTACTGCAACGCACTTCTCTCTGGTCTGCCAAAGAAAACAACTGACAGATTACAACTTGTTCAAAATGCAGCAGCCAGAGTTTTAACAAAAACTAAGATAAGAGAACATATTACTCCAGTTTTAGCGTCGCTACACTGGCTCCCGGTTGTTTTTAGGATTGATTTTAAAATTCTTTTACTTGTTTATAAAGCTCTAAATGGTCTGGCACCTTCTTACCTCTATAACTGCCTGCATAGATATGTTCCAACCCGCCCACTCAGGTCCTCTAGTGCAGACCTACTTGAGGTGCCAACAATGACATATAAAAAATATGGTGAAGCAGCTTTCTGCTTCTATGGACCGACAGCTTGGAATAAACTACCACTACACCTAAGACAGGCAGCCTCGGTGGATAGCTTTAAAGCACAGCTCAAGACCTATTTCTTTACTCTTGCTTTTAGCTAAATTTTTTAATCCCTATGCTGCTATTGACGTCCGCACGGCTCTGAAATTGTTCTTCAATGTTCTATGCTTTTATTTTTTCTTGCTTTATTGTAATCATTTTACTTATCTCTTTTTTATGTATTTTTTATTTCTATTTTACTTTTTCTCTGTTAAGCACGTGTGCTTCATTTTATGCTCTGTAAAGCACTTTGAGCTGCATTTCATGTCATGAAAGGTGCTATACAAATAAAGTTTTATTATTATTATTATTATTACTACAACATCAATTTGGCCGACACTGATACAGATATGTGTTTATATAGTTTATTTCCCCCTTTTGTGGCAGGGAAACAAATACATCTTCATTATAAGAAATAACTGTTCAGAATCTACAGCTTGGTAGGGGTAGGCTGCAGATAACCAACCCACCAACATGGCCAGTGCAAGATGTATCCTTATCAACAAAATATCGGCTAGTGCCATCGGTTAATGTCAGTCTCATTTGCAGATACCGATGTTGACCGAAAACTGTCTGGCCGACACCGATGGTGCTTTCCTTGTGTGTGTGTGTGTGTGTGTGTGTGTGTGTGTGTGTGTGTGTGTGTGTGTGTGTGTGTGTGCGTGTGCGTGTGTGCGTGTGTGCGTGCGTGCGTGCGTGCGTGCGTGCGTGTGTTACCCAGGGAAGGGTTGTATCCGTATCCCTGGTTGAGGCGGACAACGCTGTAAGGGATGGAGATGTTGGTGGTGAAGGGACCGTAGCAGTCCTCACTGGGAGCCATGGAGGCCGCAAACGATACCTGAATGTTCTCTATGGGAGAGAGACAGAGAGAAAAAAAGTAGAAAATCTAAAACAGAGCAATTGCATTTAAACACTTTTGAAAGAACTGTCAAGTGTAGATACACTGTACATACAAACAGAGCAATTACCTTAAAGGGGAAGACCACCCATTTTCAATATTGAACTATGTCATTAATATACCTTTTAGAGGAGTTGTGTGGAAATAGAAAAAAAAGTTCCCCCCCTTCTGTGTTGCCTAGAACTGGACGATTGATTTGGGGGTTTGTTTTGTAAAGTACAACGGTGTGATGTCATCACGTTGTGATTTGCAATACAAACCCCAAATATTTGGTGAATATTTGCCCTAATGTACACTGTATAATTTTATAGAGGTGTTAAGCATCGCGAAACTGTACGCCATTTCCTGTCTGACAACCAAATTAGATGCCTCAAGTACTGTGTACATCGAAAAGCAAGTGATTGGAGAACAACCTGTGATATGTCTTCTTTTTAGGGATGTACCGAAAGGAAAATTCTTGGCAGAATACTGAATATAGGAAACATTTGACCAAAACCGAATACCGAATAGCCGAATTCTTAATTATATATACTTTTGTACCATTTCTGTCATGGCTGTGCCTCTGTTGTAGAGCTACATGATTATGGCAAAAAGTATAAGGGTCCATCTTGAGTTATTTAAAACATATATTTATTTATTGTATAGAATTATTTATTTACTATTGTGTAGTATCTTTGTAATAAAAGACAATATGACTCATAATATTAACATTCCATATAGTTGAATTATTGCATTATAAAGACATATCAATGTAAAAAATAAAATAGATTAACAATAAAGAAATGAAATAAATTACATTTTGAATAGCCTACATTATTTGGTAGTATTCGGTAATATTCGGTATTTGGTATTCGGTACTATTCGGTAATATTTTATTCGTCCGTAAAATCAAACCGAACCGCAAACCGAATATATGCACTAATATTCGGTGCATCCCTACTTCTTTAAGTTACTTTATATTCCTGAACCGATTATTAACAAAGGTCTCAGTCGTGTAAGCCATTTACCATTCGAGGGCCGTGGGTTGTTGGCTGATTTACCACTGTTTCAGGTTTCGCCTCGTGCCAAACAACCCACGACCCTTGAATGGTAAATTGCTTTTCTACCACTTCTACCATATAAATGATAGAACCAGAGTTGGGAGGCGCATTGATCTTGGAAATGTTACAACTGCAACACAACAGTGGGCGGGGTCCATGAGCTAACTCAAGGTTCTTGACTGATTTACCACTGTTTTAAGCCAATCAGAATCCAGTAACTGAACATGTGACCACAAAAAGTGGTAGAATCATAAATAGTGTTTGTTCATGAGCTGATCCAGACGGCTCCATTTCACTGCCATTTCAGTGCGTGTCAGTGTGTCTACCTGTCACTTCCTTAACGCCGGCCTCCAACACGCTGATCTGGTACCAGATGTTCATCATCCTGTGGAAGGTGGAGTTCTCCAGTGCAAACACCTGGTTGGCCGCACAGCAGCACCCCCTCTGGCGGTTGAAGGTACAGTCACAGTCCCACTTACCGCAGGGCAGATCACCCGAGTCTATGGAGACTGTATGGGGGGGAGAGAGAGAGAGAGAGAGAGTTTTTTTTTTTTTAACAAGGCCTACATGCATTGTATCACACAATAGGCTACTTTGTGTGTGTGCCTGCAGGGGCGTCACAAGGGGGGGGGGGGGGGGGGGGGGGGGGGGGGGGAGTGGGACTGAGTTACTAGGGCCCAAGGTGGAGGGGCCTTAATTACTTAATTATTTTATGCTTTTGTATATCTGCTATTTTTCAATAGTTAAAGGCTTTAACTATTGAAAAATAGCAGATATACAAGCTCACAGCACTCGGTGCCGCGCTGTGAGCTTGTGCATACATGATTTTTCAATAGTTAAAGCACAAAATAACGTGTAATAATGCATTCCCAGTCTAAATGGGTTAAACCCCCTATGAAGAACATTCATGGGGGGCCGCAGTGAATCCTTGTACCCAGGGCCCAGAATTTGGTGCGACATCCCTGTGAGCGTGCGTGCGTGCGTGCGTGCGTGTATGTGTGTGTGTAACTTACGTGCAGCCTGTTTCATTAACTCAGCAGTGGCAGAGAGTGGGGCATCGTGGCTGCTCACACTGCCACAGAGAAACAGTGCCCCCCAGAGGCACAGAGCTGACAGAGCCACTAACTGCATGCTCTGGAATAAATACATAAAACACACCTGTCAGTCATAACGTCATCATTCCCAACAATGATATATATATAAAAGTTACTCACATGCTTTTACTTAAAGGGGAAGACCACCCATTTTCAATATTGAACTATGTCATTAATATACCTTAGAGGAGTTGTGTGGAAACGAAAAAAAAGTTCCCCCTCTTCTGTGTTGCCTAGAACTGGAGGACTGATTTTGGGGTTTGTATTGTAAAGTACAATGTGTGATGTCATCAAGTTGTAATTTGCAATACAAACCCCAAAATCAATCCTCCAGTTCTAGGCAACACAGAAGAGGGGGAACCTTTTTTCTATTTCCACACAACTCCTCTAAGGTATATTAATGACATAGTTCAATATTGAAAATGGGTGGTCTTCCCCTTTAAGTAAATCAATACCATAATGAAATATATGTTTTACTTTATCAGCAGTTTGCAGAAAGAAGTACAGGAAAGTGTTCAATACAAGGATTTCTAAACCCAAGAAAACACTATGGCAGTATGGCTTGTTTCCATTGGGGTCCTTTGTACTCAATTCATTAAAAATCCATTAATAATTAATTTAAAAAATCCGGAATTCAAAATGTATCTGTGTAAAAGTATAAAGTTATTGGCATTGTCAAAATGTACTTAAAGTACCAAAAATAAAAGTAGCCTAATCAATATGCAGAAAGTTTTCAAATGTCTAAAATGTATTACAAAATAATTTGAAAATAATTAAAATTGCAGATGTACAAGCTCACAACACTTTGTTGTGAGCAAAGCATTGTGAGCTGTTTTCAAATGGCCGAAATGTATATAGGGCTGAAGTGGTTAATGTATGTTTTGTAATAATTATGTAAATCTACAAAGTAACTAGTAACTAAAATTGTCAAATAATTGTAGTGGAGTATAACTACAATAGGCCTATTTGTCTCTGAGATGTAGTGGAGTAGTTAAAGTAAAAGTACTGAAAATTGGAAATGGAAAGTACAAATACTTCAAAATTGTACTTATAGGCACTCATAATACAGACTGTCAGTCATGTACAATAACTACTGTAATCATTAATAGCAAACAAAACATGTAATTAAACAAAACAATATGAAGGGTTAGCATTGATAGAACACTGAAAATCACAAAGGCCTATACGACTCGACCAGTATGACTGCCAACTAAATAACTGTACAGTTTTTTTTCCCTGGTTGTTTGTACACTCTCTAAGGAAAAAAGAAAAAGTGACCACACAAAAATATGTGTCCATATACTGTACATATCTCTGCTGTTGGGGTGAAACCTGAAAATGTTCATTTTCAGGAAAATGAGCTCAAGTGAAGTTTTGACCGAAGGGCTTTTTACTACTTTTCATTGGTTCAGTATTATTTTAACCAACACACAGACGTAAAGGGTGTTCAATAGCACATATTTATGGAAAAAAAAGAGAGGGCCAATTGGGTGGAGTTTGCTGGTTTGGCAGAAAGTGTGGAGTTAGGAGGTTTTGTCCCAAGCACTTTTTACTACTTTCCATTGGTTCAATATTATTTTAACCAACACTCAGATGTAAAGGGTGTTCAATAGCCCTGATCAAAAACCTCAAAAATGGAGTTGAGAGGTTTTGGCCAGACAGTGACGAAAAACAGCTGGCCATGCATACAGATTAGTTTGCACACTTCCTCCAAATGCATGATTAAAACATCATCACCCAGATAGATCGACTTTAAGGGGTCATTTTTAAATTGCCTTTAAAACAGCCAATGCGTGAAGTGATACTAGGCTGACACACAGTTGTATGTCTACTTTGATGCAGTACAATATGTGTTGTTTTAGTCACATGTCCTAGTTCTTGTCTGTATGTCTTTATAACGATTCGAATATAATGATGGAAAAGATTTTGTACTAATAACACACCTCAGGGCGCCATGTCTTGGCCATCTGGCCAGTGATGTATATCGGACCAGTTACCCATATATGGAGACCCCTGGTAGCTATATATGGAGATCCATGTACTGTACTGTATATGGAGATATGCTGTGAGAGCCCAAACATGCTTACTCAGTTATTCGTTATGTGAAAGTCCTATGATGTCTATGACATCTGACATCATAAATACAATCAGACCCGACGGCACGAGGGGGACTGCTGGGGCCGAGCCCCATCACACGGACCCCCCGGCCCCATCAGTGAACCCAGCAAATACTCGAAAACAAAGGCGAAACACTAATTTGCATAGTGGTCGCAACCTTAAGCTCACGGATGGCCCCATTAGCCATTGAGTCCTGCCGCCGGGACTGCATACGATCCCTTTTATGCCCATACATGGAGATGGCAGATGCCTTCTGTCTTGGCCATATATGGTTTCTGTTAGTGTGGTATGTGGCTGATGTGGCCTCCATATATGGGCATTCCCATATGAAGTCCTGTTAGATATGGGCTTAATATTGATGACATCAGGTAACTCCATATATGGGCATAAAAGGGATTCTGTTAGTGTGGTTCCCCCGATATCACGGTGAAGTCAGAACGTGATGTCATGCTGCAAATCCATTCTGTTAGAGTTGTTCCCCTGACATCACAGTGACGTCAGAGCATGATGTCAGAGCGGCAAGCCCATAGTACAAAAGAGTACACGTCCGTCCGTCCGTCCGTCCGTCCGTCCGTCCATCCATCCGGATGGACGAACGTCTACGGACAAGCTGTGACGGTTCTGATAGTAAAATGCGACCTGCGGTCGCAATAAGTGTTTTAATATCAAATACATATTTGTAAATAACACTTTTCAGAAGGGCATTTCCATAAAATGAAAAATACTGTAGCTACCAACTTTCTGATCATTTGTTTATGATCATGGATAAACATCAATATGTTAGAAAATGGGAGCCATGGCGCCTTGACAATTATATCCAGTAATTGCTACTTTATGGTGACACTAAACACTCCATTTAACTGATAAATTGTAAGTCTAATTCTTCCATTATGAATTTCTAGTTGACGAGTTACAGTTACAAGTTAACCATGTCAACCTATAGCATTCCTATTCTGGGGATAAAATTCATCAAAATAAAATAGACGATCTACAAGCTCGCAATGAGTCCTATAGTGTAGATATTATTATTAGTATACTATAGAGTATCATAATTTCACAAAAACATTTAACATAGCTGTTGTTGACAGATTGAACTAAGTAGTAGTATAGTAATAATTACCATCACAATATAGAGCTAATTAACTCTGTTACTGAACAAACACTCTCTAGCAATATACTATCACAATATAGAGCTATTTAACACTGTTACTGAACAAATACTATAGCAATGATTACTGTCACAATATAGAGCTAATTAACTCTGTTACTGAACAAACACTCTATAGCAATGATTTCTATCACAATATAGAGCTAATTAACTCTGTTACTGAACAAACACTCTATAGCAATGATTACTATCACAATATAGAGCTATTTAACACTGTTACTGAACAAACACTATAGCAATGATTACTATCACAATAGAGCTATTTAACACTGTTACTGAACACACACTCTATAGCAATGATTACTATCACAACATAGAGCTATTTAATACTGTTACTGCACAATAACGCAATGATTATTGACCCAAAACGTAAGCACCTTTATGTAAGTATAGCGTCATGACACTTACTGTATATGTGTTCCTGTGACAGTTGTCTTGTCTTGTTTTGAACAACAGTCTTTGACAGTCAGTCCTAGTGAGAGAGTCTGAGTGTTTGTGGCGTCTGTGAAGAGTTTTATGTGTGGGCTGGGTTTAGTTCACCTGCTGATGCTCCTCCCCCTTTGTCAGGCGGAGGGCGACAAGGCCACACCCCCTCTCCACGTGTCCATGCACACGCACGCTCCCACACACACGCAAGCATGCATGCACATAGCCTACAAACGCGCACATGCACGCACACACACACACACACACACACACACACACTTGTGGGGATGTCAAAAGCAAAGCAATTATTCATCTGCCAATTAATGATTGTGTAACGTAGCCTACTTGCTTATTTTTGTAATTACTTGTCTTTTATCTATTTTTAAAGGACTGAAGTCCTATGTTTTTTTTTTATTGAAAACAATGGAAACATCTTAACATAATTAATAAAAATAATAATAATTTGGTACCCACTCCTTTGGGTGCTCTTTTTTTTAATCATGACATATTCACACATGCGTGAGATTTGTCTTCTGCATTTATTCATCATATACCTACTAGGAGCAGTTTGGGGTTAAGAGTCTTGCTCAGGGACACATTTCTGGGGTCTGGAATCAAACCTGGGACCTTCGGCTTCTCAGTCGGGCTCTGCGGCTATGGCCGCCGACATCGACTCCAAAATCCCCACCCCTTAAACATGACCCTAAACGTCTAACCCGGACCCCTGACCCCAGCCTGAATGTTTGATTAATTGTAACCATAGGTCTTTCTTGAAAGACCATGAAAATGCCCCTGCTGCCCTTCAAAGGTCAATGTCCTCAAGTACAGAATACACCAGGGTCAATTATCACTCATATTACTGTCCTTGGTGATTCTGGGTACCCACAAGAATAGTAATACCCAGACCACACACGCACTCACGCATGTGCACACACACACGTGCGCACGAGCACGCACACACGCACATATGCCGATAAAATAAGAGGGCGACACCTTGTCGATGTAAGGATTTTTGTTGGCTGTAAAAAAGGGTTATAGGCACAGACCTGGCAACACAACACAATGCCTCACTCACAAGTCACAACTCTATTGTGTGGATGATAATAGTTTAGTTCTGGGTGTTGCGTTGCTCTCCTCCCATTAGAGACACCCTGGTCTGAATGAGAGAGCTATGGTCTGACATGCTTTCACTCTCACACTATGTTATGGCCTCAATTTAGGGGAATAATTGGTACAAATGTGGACACATTCTGCATTCCGAAATCCCTGTAATTGGTTGGTGAAATTGACAATTTAGAACGTAAGCATTTGTCAAATGCTCTTCTCCAGAGTGGACTTACAATTACGCAAGTTAATCACACATCAAATGCAGAGAGACAGTGTGTTGTGGCATGTCATGTAGTAATCAGTAATCTAGGATCACTGATGAACGAGACCCTTGCATGAGTCTGAACATTATAGGCTACTAATCAAACATAATAATCTGTACTTTGAAACCTAAGCATTACAGGTAAACAATGAAACAATCATCTATGTATTAGTCTAGTTATATGTGGTCACATTAGGATCAGAGCAATAGCATAACGTAGTATACATTTTATCCAGTAATTGCTCATTTTATTGAGACGCAAAATACTTATTTTACAGATTCTCAATTTAGGTCAAACATGTCCAAGTTAGAGGCGAAACCACATGAACCCTAGCATCCTTATTCTAGGGCTAGCATTTTGAGAAACAAGTGTTTCGACACACATGTGAGCTTGTAGATCGGCTAACAAGGTTCAGTGTTCTGCTATTTTCAAAAGATGTTTATACATTTTGAACTTGTGGAATGGGACACCGTTGAAACTTTACGTATATTTTGATGCCAACACTTTTGTACTTTTACTCAAGTAGATTTTCAATACAGGACCTTTACTTGTAACAGAGTATATTTGGGTCAGTGACGTGACGCCCCAAAAAATGTGTTTTTAAAAAAACTTTAAATTGCAGGCATAAAAGTTATTTACTTTTGTTCTACTCACTCTCAACCTTATGGAAATACATTTTGTTTTTAGATATTTTATTGGAATCAGACTTTATTCAGCAGTTTGTTGTACTTGTGCCTAAAATCGTCATATGGTGTGACATGAAAATAATTGTTCATAAAATGAAAATGGAGTACATCTTTCTTAAGTTACTCACTTTATCAAAGTCCTTTATCATAACTAACCAGTGATCCACTATAGTTTTTTGAAAATTAATTATATCTGTATATTTTTTTCATAATCGACACTCTGTGTGAGGCCCATGTTCATGATCTTACAACATATTTTAAATGTATTCTGTCAAACCTTTCTCTAAAATTACACAAATATTTGTGACTCTTCCTGATAATATTCTCTATGTAATCCATAAAAAAAAATTTGGTTTAATCATTAATAAAGGTATGATTTCTCACTATTTGGAATGTCACACCAAATGATTTAGTGTCACACCGTATGATCATATCTTCATGTGTCAAAGCAAACTGTGTTTTAACCTACCTATTAGTGAGTACTGAACTTTACTGATTGATTAAACAATTACCCAGGATAACATGGCCTTAATATTTCTGAACAGGATATTATTGTAGGGCTTTAACATGGGATAAGAAAGAATTGTAGTAGTAGATGGATGATGAGGATGTGCACAGGAATGCTACGCACACCTAAGTCTTCTGCCGGCCCACGGCAGAAGGATCCTAAAGGGACAATAAGGCGCATAGCCACACTTGGAGCCAAGGCATTGAAGGCAACATTTTATTAACACCAATTAGTGGAAACAGAACTCAGCATTCAGGTAAATTGCGTTTTTCCGAAGTCTCCTGAACTTGAACACAGCATTTTGTGTTGAACAAATGTAATTAGGAATCATGACATTACACCACATCTCCACTAGCTAAAGAGTGCTGGGTTGCGCAACTCTGAAAATAGCTGATCTACAAGCTCTCGCAGCACAACGTGTTGAGAGCTTGTAGATCAGCTATTTTCGCTAGTTTTGTCTCGGGTCCTACCTTAACACTGTCCACTGTCCAGTCCAGTGAGTGAAAGTACAAAAGTATTAGATCAGATTAGATTATACATTTAGACTGTATTTGACATCAGCCAGTCGTATTTGGTGAGGGTAGCAAACCGGCTGCCTTGTTGCGGTTCTGCTATGCCACAGACAACCTCCTGCTCTTCGTAGAAAATGCAGTCTCGCCCCTTTGGCTCCTCTCTCCTTGCTGGGTCATTGTTTAGTTTCTCCCTGTACTTTCTCGTTCTCTCAGCACTTGTCATTTTCCAGCTGACAAAAGAAAATGGAATGTATATTTTAAGACAAAGAGAAAATATTGTTTAGATTGAAACAATATGTTAAGGTTTCTGTGAATGGGTTTCTGCTCTGTCTGATGAATTTGAAGTATCACTGAATGAAGCTAAATTACATTTTATGTAAAAATGTTTAAAACAAATGTTTAAATGTACAAAAGAAACATGGAACTTTGTTATTTGTTGTTATATCTGTAGTTAAATACAGTATAAATCATATGGTGTGACAGTCAAGTCATATGGTGTGACAAGCAGACATGTCACACCATATGATTAAGTGTCACACCATATTACTGTTTTCTCCATTTAGGTTTACCTTGAGGCTACTATGTACACATTAGCATGCTAACAGCATGCTAGCTATAACAAAGCAGCCTAGATCTACATGGAAATATGACCAAAACTTCAAATAACTTAAGCTTTTTTTAAAGAAAAGGTGTCACACCAAAAGACATCCAGAATGGTGAGTTTGTCAATGTTTCAACAAGATGGCATTTCATGAAAATGTTAAAATCATAACTCACCTCAGACACCTGTCTTGCAGTTGTGCTGGGAGTGCTGAATAGCCTTACAGAAGAAGGACCTCTCTAGCCAATAGGTGTCCAAATAATTGCCTGTTTAATTTTTCCAAACTAGTGTCACACCAAATGATTTTGGGTTGGGGGACAAAATGTTTTTGATCAGAAATGACTGAAAACATTATGCTTTGACTTTGAAAAGATATAGGCTCAAAATAGACATTTTTTTTAGCCTAAATTCATTTTCAAATGATTTTTAGCAATTCTTTTTCTTAGTTTTATTCAAGTTCCCACTTTGAGAAACAAGGTCAGGACAGTCACACCATATGAGTTTTGCCATGTTTGGTTGAAGATTCTGAAGAAATGAGGAATGAAATGTTTTAATCTTGAGTAAGTTCACATAAAGCTTAATGTCCTGCACAATATTCAGAAGGTTTTTGACAAATATATTTTTTATTTATACATGTTTGACACCGAGGACAGCGAAAACGTTACGTCACGTCACCCACCCATTTGCATTGCAGCATTGATACTTTTACTCAAGTAAAAACACACAGCATACTTCCATCGCTGGCGCTATTGTGCGAAAACCACAATAGTTGTACTTTATTTGTTTAGCAGGACATGCGTGTCGAGTTGCTTTGGTCCCTGTAGACGACCCTGAATGGGAGAGGTGTGAACATTGTTGTCAAGTCTCAGGGTATGTGATGGCCTGGTTATTGTGACTGATCGGACACAGGAGATAAAAGATGCTTCAAAAACCTCAACTTCAAGGAGACAAAGAAAAGGCCCCGTTATCGTCATCCAGATCACACGCAGACCCAGATCCACTGAGGTGTCAGGTGGTTCTCAGGCTTTTGAAAGCAAAGCTCCCTTTTTATTCCACCTTTTTTTATTTCTTAAACTCGAGACGTTCGGGAGGACCCAGAGGTGTCGTTTAGTTTGCATGTTTGTTAGAAATATGAAGTTAGACTAAAATGGGTTCCGGGGAGGAAATTTCCCTGTCGTTAGCCAACCTGCATGTTGACATGGCATGACTGGTAGAGTGTGGCCGAAGTGTCATAATATTTGGGTTATGGTTAATTTAATATTTTGATACTGATACAGTATCATCTAGGGACGCACCATTAATAATCGGCTGTTATTGGCCTGGAAACAGCCTTACGACCAGCCTTTTGTGATGATGATGAAGGCAACAGATTCACTTGGGGTTTTCTGGAGAAGCTTTCAACACCGTCAACATGTTGGAAAAAGTAAAAAAAAATACAATATTTGCATTGTTTGAACTAATATAGGCATATATTATTATATATCTGTTCTTGAAGTATTTGTTTATCCCCCAAAATGTGCCTCTTTGGGACGCACAAATAAGTCGGTGTGTCCAAAAACATAGCTACTGCACTATGGCTTTGGGTCATTGAATCGGTAGTTCATCATTAGTTATTATTCTCCAGGATGTTAGGTTGCCTGGTAACACGGACCACTGTGGTTTTTTTTCTGTGTTTTTTAACACAAATACAAGATATAATTGGGATGAAATGCATGTAGGCCCATAACAAGTTCAAATCAGTATCAAGCAGATTCAAAGAAGTCCTAGATCAAACAGTATTTGGTCATTTCACTTCCTCCACATTATCCAATCAATCCATCCATCGTTGCATAACTGCATCGATACAGTAGGAGACGACGTGTCTTGAGTTTCCCCAAAATGATCTAAAAATATGATCTAAAAACTCACACAAAGGAAGATGTAAGGACACGCCGACACTCAGCTGGCACAAAACATAATTGAAAAAGGAAGCATTTTGAAAATGCTGTGACTCAACAGTCTCCAGAGACTCCAGTAGGCCTATAGGCTACTGTAGATGGAGGGTACAGGCTATTGTGTGAAGCAGGGCATTGCGTGCGTGCGTGCGTGCGTGCGCGCGTGCGTGCGTGCGCGCGTGCGTGCGTGCGTGCGTGCGTGCGTGCGTGCGTGTGCGCCGGGTGTGCGTGCGTGTGGCGTGCGCGTGTACGTGCGTGCGTGTATAGTATATGTACTGTGTATATATATAATGGTTACAGCCAGCTGTATGGAGTCCCATGTCAACTGACCTGGTTCATCTATTATCAGTTAGATCAAGGGTTGATGTACTCAAATCCTAAAGTAAAAGTATCAATAATGCAATGTAGAAATGCTCTGTTAGTAAAAGTCCATAATACAAAAGTATTGAAATCTATATGCACTTAAAGTACCAAAAGCAAAAGTAGTCATTGTGCAGAATGTCCCATTTCAGATGTTCAGAAATGTATACAAAATCTTTTGAAAATATAGCAGATCTACAAGCTCACACTGTGTCGCATCGCGATGCATTGTGAGCTTGTAGATTGACTATTTTCAAATGGCCGAAATGTATGACTGAAGTGGTTAATGCATGTTTTGTAATAATAAATGTAGCCAATATTTGGTTATATCATCATGTGATTTCATGCTGGCTCTTTGGCCACAGCTTGTCATAAATCACTACCAGAGCTAACAACCTGTACTCATCAGAGAGGAGAATTAAGGGACGGAAGCTACATACTGTAAACTGGGACACAAATCCGGCCCGGAAATTAATGTGTGCATTATGACCTGACCGGCCCACTTCTTCTGATGTGGAAAGTTTATGTCCTCAACTTACTAAGGATATGTGATCTAGGACAGTGCTTCTTTACCTTTTCGAGGCCGTGACCCCCCAAAAATATTCCTATTTGAACTGGGGAACCCCAAAATAATCCTACTTGAACTGGGGAACACCCCCCACCCTGACAAGCACTTGGAATGCAGGAGTTGAGGCACTTTGACTCGGTCCCACAGATAAATATTGTGCTTCTGGAGCTGCTATTTTGATTTTTTTTGCCTCTTTCTATTTTTTCATGACAATTCTGTCAGCTTTTAGGTATTAAAACGGTCTTAAAAGTCCATGATTGTGTCACTTCACTGTCAACTGGGGACCCCCCTATAATCTCGTGGGGACTCCTTGTGGAAGCTCCTAATGGCTTCCGGTGTCACAGCATTTATTTCAGGCTATTGTTTGCGCAAGGAATGTTAGAGAGGCATTTGCTTTCATTCGTTTTTTTTTGCTTTTTAATAACTGTTTTATTTATGCTTTTTGATTCTTCGACCACAATGGAATGTGTCTATGACTCTAAGACTTCACTGTATTTTCTTTTTATAATCCTCGATTGTCTTTCAACCTTCTGAGCAAGTACAAACTGACAGACAACATCAAATGTCCTTTGATAAAACGTTGGCTTTTATTTTCACATACTGTAAAACATACAGTCAGTATTTTATCACAATGTCAAATCACATCGATAAAAGATCACATCAAACCGGTCCTTGAAATTAAAATAAATTTGAGAACCCCTTTAATTAGTGGAAATACAGGAAGAATAACAAGAGTCAGGACAGGAGCTTAATGACAAGGAGATGACGGCAAAGAAAATGGAACGTGAGTTGCGGAGCAGAGGGAAAACGGGGGGACAGTAAATTGGCAAAAGGTCTGAGCGATCATCAACAGACCCTATAAAAGCTAAAGAGCAGCGAAGTCCTGACATCACTCGTTCGTCCCCTGGTTCCTGAAAGTAATTTCTCTATGGAGGATAACATTGGGTCATCTTAATCACCTCATTTAAGAATTGTGGTCCAAAAAGAAACAAACTGTCTCTGCAATATTGTCGGGAAGGTGTGGCTCTGTATCGTTTATGATAGTCAGTCACTCATATTTGATACAGTTTATGTTTCTGGAGAAATTTACCTAATTGGGCGACAGACGGTATCGTTAGCGTTTTCTCGAGTCGAACCCCTGGGATCATCATTTGTTTGTTTTAGGAACACAGTCCCTATTTGACGCTAGACTAGGGCATTAACCAAAAAGTCGACAAGTCGACTCAATCGACTTCATTACACAAGTCGACTCCCACCAGGGAAAGTCAAAAGTTGAAAAAAATTAATAAAATGTCAGCTGTGCGTGCGCTCTCCGCACATTGCAGGCTGGACAGACAGACAGTGCAGTGACTGCAGTCAGAAGCCGTAACAGTAACCACCAACTTTATCCTGTTGGATCCAACATTACATAGGAATTAAGATTATAAAGTCGACTTCAACTCAACTTGAGTTGAAGTCGAGTCGACTTGCAAAAAGTCGTTAATGCCTATTTGACACAATATGAAAAAAGTCTATGGGAATTCAGCATGGGGGTAGGGGGGGGGGGGGGGCAGACCGGGATCCAGGTAGAATGTGTAAATGACGTCAGACTTTGGTGCTCTTTAGTGAAGCGTACTGCAGGGGGTTAAAGTTGAATAGAAGGTGGAGATTCAGGACTTAGTCGGTGGAGTACAGAAGGAATCCGGAGAAGGTGTTGAAGTGGCTGTTGGAGTCGCACAGCTTGCAGCCGATGGGCAGGATGACGGACACCCTGTCCCCAGCGTTCAGCTGCATGGCCAGCACTGTGGTGCTGCTGTCCTCCTGGTCCTGAAACACAAGAGGACACAGGGTTGGTCTGTCTTGGTGCACGTTTCGACAATCAAGAAGGCATGCTTTACACCAGGGGTCTTCAACGTTTTCAGGCCAAGGACCCCTTAGTTGAGAGAGAGAGATGAAGCAGGGACCCCCACAACCTTTTCATATAGATTCCATATAGTTTCATCGCTTGACAGCACAATCATACTGGATATACTGTATAGTGTATTTTGGATTCATGTCAATTTGTGTTTTCAGATATTTAACCACTTGAACCGTCAATACTTATTAAACTTGACCTTTAACTCTGTACTTACTGTACTGTAGCGCTTTGGAGAAAAAAGATTATGTATTTGGCTATCAACGATTTGAAAGCAGAGAGTGACAGTTGTTGCCTCCTTCTCCTCCTAATCATCAGACCTGCTGGTTGGTCCTGCTGATGTGCGTCGCCACTTGGCCGTTGATCCTCAGCGAGGCGCAGGCCGGGGCGGACAAGGCATCGTCGCTGTACGCCGTGACGGCCATGCTGTAGACGCCGGCGCGAGGCGCGGTGAACACGCCCGTCTCCGGGCTGTAGTCGTCGCCCGCGTCGAGGAAGACATGCTTGTAGACCACCGGCACCACGTCGGGTTCGGGTCCCAGGCAGAACCACCGCTCGTTGGTCAGCGCCACCGAGAAGACACTGCGACTGGCTGCTGGAGGGAGGGAGGGAGGGAGGGAGGGAGGGGGTGTCGAGGCAAGTAAAACATTTTTTTAGGCATTTTCAGGCCGGGTAGGGCCTACAATGTATGATAATTAGTCGGCTAAGTTAGGGCCAGAACTTCTTTTTCAGGCCTGTTGAGAACTCTATCTGACATTGAGGAGGCTGAATTCTGGCGCAGGGCAGTCTCTCCGAGAGCTCTCAAACTTGGTCTACCCTGGTCTATGTGTGCACGGGGCAGCTCTCACCTCTGATGTTGTTGAGGGCGTTCTTCACTCGGTTCAGGTTGGCGTGCAGGTTGTTCATGGTGTGGTTGAAGAACCTCCCCATGACGTCCATCTGCCTCCGCATCAGGCAGCAGCCGCACGACGCCTGGCCGAAGCACGCTGCGGGCCAGTGGTGGAAAAAGTACTCACATCTCTTACAGTGGCGTCAGTTCAGCAAACATGCACGCGCGCCTTTGACTTTTTGCATGATTTTAGAAAGATGCAATTCTGGGAAATTGCGAGTTATTAGTTAATTTGCAG
>NC_137817.1:58592553-58662553 GCF_963921795.1 Nannobrachium achirus | reverse complement strand
GATCCATGGCTTTATCTCCATATAAGCGGATAACTAGTGCAGTGGGTTCCCGAAGTATAGGGTCTGTTAGGGGGTAAGTATAGGGTCTGTAAGCTAAAGGATTGGATACATGGGAACCAAATGGGACCCTTAATAATAAATAGGTCTGTAACTCTTGAGCGTGTACAAAGGGAACCTTTTTGGCTCCATATTTGTACACTCTGAGAGTTACGGGTGTCTGTGTAAAAATGAACCGGAACCCCTCGAACTAGTGGAAGCCGGGGAAGAACAACAACAGGCCTAAAGAGGATGGACAGGAGCTTGGATAACAAGAAGATGACGGCGAAGAAAAATAGAACCTGAGTGGTGGAGCAGAGATAAATAATTAACAAAACGGGGGGGACAATAAATTGGCAAAAGCTCTGGGCTACAATCAGAGCCTATAAACTCTATATAGTTGGAAGCTGGAATGTGCAAAGAACACAAAGTGGAGATTCAGGACTTAGTCGGTGGAGTACAGAAGGAATCCGGAGAAGGTGTTGAAGTGGCTGTTGGAGTCGCACAGCTTGCAGCCGATGGGCAGGATGACGGACACCTTGTCCCCAGCGTTCAGCTGCATGGCCAGCACTGTGGTGGTGCTGTCCTCCTGGTCCTGGAACACAAGAGGAGACAGGGTTGGTCTGTATAGAAGGCATGCATCACATGCCACTCATCTAGACTGAGTGGCAAAACATACTGTAAAGCCTGAAGCGTTGGAGTTTGGAAGCGCTCGTTTGGAAACTCCTCCTGACTGGAAAAATGGACCCCACAAAACTGTGAAAAGTGATGACTCATCACTAAACCATAGTTTTATGGGGGCCGTTTTTAGCCCAAGAAAAGTTTTTTTTGTGTGCAAAAATGAATGCTTGCATTGGATTCAGAATCACGAAAAACCCCTAGTTTGACCCCTCACAAGCATATTTATTTTTTGTATGATTTTACTGTATGAGAGCCCAACTTTGATTGGCTCCCACAAGTTTCCCAAGACAAATCTGCGATGTCCCTATAGCCAAAAATGTTCCATATGGCATGTTCTAACTGTGTGCCAGATGTCATGCTTTTATCGTAAAGTGCACGATTCCACCAAAATACTGCCTGAAACGCTTTAATTTAATTGATTAGAGAGAGCACATACATAACGAGTTTGACACTCTTATGACCCAATCAATCGACTCAGTGCACAACCACTTTGGAGGATGGATGGATGACAGACAGACCTGTTGGTTCCTCTATAAATGTGTAATGGCGACAGCTAGTCCTGGCTACACACCTGCATGTTCTTCTCGCGGGTGTCCACCACCACGACGTCGTTGACCACCAGCGAGGCGCAGGCGTGCAGGCTGTTCCCGGCGGACCCGGCGTCGCTGTAGACGGTGAGCGCCAGGCTGTAGACGCCGGCGCGTGGCACGGTGAACACGCCGCTGGCCGAGTCGTAGCCGTCGCCCAGGTTGATGAACTCGTGCTCGTACCTCACCGTCACTACGTCACGGAACTCGCCCAGGCACATCCACGCGCTGTTGGTGAGCGCCACCGAGAAGGCACTGCGGCTGGCTGCATGCGTTGGAGGGAAGGAGGGAGGGATTAAAGCATTTAGGCCTGAAAAATACCTAAAAATGTCCTCTAAATCCTAAGAGCTTTCTGTCAGTGGTTCTCAAGCCTTTTCACGTCAAGGACCCCCTAGAATTATATGTGTTTGAATGACCACGGACCTCCATCTGAACATATTTTGTTCTAGGAACCAAGAGAAAGAAGGTTTTACGTTTCAAATGTCTGCTTTAAAAACATATAAAAATAGCAGATCTACAAGCTCGCAGCACGGATTTCGGAGCCACGCTGTGAGCTTGTATATCTGCTATTTTTTTTTTAAAGTTAAAGCATAAAATAATGGTTAAAGTGGTGACACAGATATGTGTAGCCTACCCGGTCTAAAATATGAAAACCTTGCGGCTGAAAATAATGTCTATGGCCAAGTTATGTTATGCATTCTGTGAAACAAAGACTTAGGGCTTCAACCCATGGGGGGAGCGGAGCCAGTGCAGGCTCTGTAAGCCATATAGCCATGTAGTAGACGCCGCAAAACCAATATGCCAGTTTGTAATTCTGCCTCTAATATTTGACAATTTGGCCAATGTTTAATTCGTCAAATTTAGAGGTATTAAAAGGTCCTTAAATTGTCACTTCAGAAATGTGCAGATACCCTCTATACCAGTGGTTCTCAAAGTGGATTCCAGGGACTGTGGGTTCCTTTAGGGGCGTCTAAATGGACCCATACAAGTCTGTAACTGTGACAGCGTACAAATGGAACCAAATGAACCCTTACGGGTTCATTTGGTTCCATACACTGTCACAGTTAAGGGGAGACCTTGAAATGTGAAGGTTTGAGAAACACTGACTTAAACTATATGTTGGTTTGTTTACTGTCGAATGAGAAAACAATGTTGCACATTAAGTGAATCATCTGGAGACCCCCAAAATAATTTGGGGACCTCCCTGGGTCCCACAGCTGAGAACCACTGGACTGTGTACTGTATGAGTGTGTGTGCGGTGCGTGGCATGTGCCCCCCAGACGCCGCTGACTCATACCTCTGACGTTGTTGAGGACGTGCTGCACGCGGGCCAGGTTGGTCTCCAGGCTGTTCAGGCTGTGGTTGAAGAACTTCTCCATGCTGTGCATCTGCTTCTGCATGAGGCAGCAGCCGCACGACGCCTGGTCCGTCAGACACACTGCCAAGAGCATGGAGGAATATTATATTGTATGTTTATAAGCCAGATACTTTTTTCTTTTAATTGGGTCCGATATCCAATATCCGTTGTACGGTATTGGTATCGGTGCATCCTTAATTAAAACCTGGTCCGTCAGGCACACTGCCACACAAAGAATAAACCAGGGGTCTTCAAGGTTTTCAGGCCAAGAAGCCCTTAGTTGAGAGGGAGATGAAGTAGGGACCCCCACAACCTATTCATAGATTCCATGTAGTTTCATCGTTTGACGGCACAATCATCAGTGTATTTGGATTCATGTTTGTGTTTTCAGATATTTAACCACTTGAACCGTCAATACATAATAAACTTGACCTTTCACTTTGTACTTCTCTTTTTCTCCTCTACACCAAACCTCTTTGCCGAAAATAGCTGATCTACAAGCTCACAACGCCTCGCGTTGTGAGCTTGTAGATCTGCTATTTTTGGCAAAATGTCTCAGAATATGGACACTAGGGTTCAAGTGGTTAAAAAAGGAGAAAAAAAGTTTGTATCACACAAAGATTTGGAGGCCTCCTGTAGTAACTCTGAGGACTCCCTAGGGGTCCCGGACCCCCTGTTTAAGACCCTTGGAATAAACCTAAACCATTAGCATGTAGAATCATAATGTTTTGGTAGCCATCGGTGGTGGAAAAAAGTGCTCAAATGTTTTACTTAAGTTAACTTATATTTAACTTATGCTAAAGGAGGAAAGTAATTTTGTATTTTAAAACTGTGCAATGCCAGATGCCAGAGCTGGTTAACCATTGCTTTCATGAAGTATCTGAGATCATAGGGATTTTTGGGAAGATTGAATGTGAGTTCTATTCCTTTGACTGCTTCAAACACTCCATGGGTTCATCGCCATGTTTGGTAGTGGACATTTTTGTCAAAAATTCAGTTTGGAAAATGAAAAAGTTTATTGTATTAAAAAATATATATATGACAAAAGTAATCGAAAAACACAGCCTGCTCACGTATTAGGGGGACAGTATAAGGACGGGTGTTTTCAATGAATCTGTCATGGTTAAAATGGAGTTTGAAGTTACAATGGGTTTTGTATAGGAAGGGGGCATGTTTATATAGGTATATATATATATATATATATATATATATATATATATATATATATATATATATATACAATGAATATCAAATACTGTATCTACCTACTGAAGCAAGCAACTTAAATAGGTGAGCTACAAGCTTTACAACGCGTGTCTTACCGCTGCCGTCTCCGCCGGAGCTTGAGCCTCCGTTAGCTTGAGGTCCGTCCCAGGAGAAGGGCGGAACAGTTATTTGTCCTTGGACTACAACGATGGCCGCCAGCACACACAGAACTACAAGGTCTGGGAAAACAAAACAACGATATAGACAAGCTGTTACTCACTGGAAAAGCATGAATTAATATGAACATTGTCGACATCTCTCGTCTCCATATTTTTACTTTTTTGTGTTTTTTTCCTAATTCAACGTCCTAGTTCAGTGGTTATTAGATCTTTAACTCTTGACAGTGTAAAATGACCCTCAAGAGTAAAATTATTGTTAAACACAAGTCTACACAATTAGAGAATGTAGTAGAATTGTGGACAAAATCCTATCCAACAAAAACTAAATATTCTACGTTTTGGGTCTGAAAGGCTAAATGTCATCAAATGGTGACATGGTCCGTGCGGCTCAAAAGCCCAATAAATAATGGACCTTGATATGAAAAAAGTTGAAAACCACTCCCCTAGTTGATCACACTACAGCGCCACACACAAGTAGCAGATCTACAAGCTTGTAGATCTGCTACTTTTGATGCTTTTGAATTTGAATCCTGATAAGTTTTTGGACATTCCACCATATGGTTTAGAGCAGTGAAGAAAACAACATCGTAGACATGCAACGGTTACTCAGTGAAAAGCATGATTATGAATTGAGTACAAAAGGACCCCAAATCTGTAAAGAAGCACTAGGCTTTCTTGCGTTTAAAGCTATACTGTGTAAGTTGCTCAACTAGTGGTCAGTAGCGGTATAGCAAACCGCGGTCGCGTCTGCTTTTTTCGGCCGTTTTTCGCCGCTGACCGGGCCTTCAGACCACCACGTCTGCCTCGCCTTGCCGAGACGCATCCATAGAGGTCTTTCGTGTCCCTCTACGAGCAGCGGTTGGGGACTTACATGCTAAACTCCTAGACCAGTGTAAACACTGCAGTGTACTTCCTGAAGAGCTCGGCAGTGTATGATCTGGGCTGTGATTGGCCAGTAGGGAGACACGTGTACAGAATGATGCATATGACGTAATTTTGCCGGGAAAAACAGCCCCGGTCACGGCCACCAGGGCTCAGTAGAACACATATAAAGAAAAGGCTTTGGAGAGTGGGTGTTCTAAAACTTTAGCGATTTAATAATTAGGACAATTTTAAGATTTATTTTATTTAAAAAGTTACATAGTATAACTTTAAATCCTATTAGTAGACCTTGTATTGAACTGTGTACACTTTCCTGAGCTTTTTTTTCTGCGAAATGCTAATAAAGTATATCAATCAATCAATCAATCAATCAATCAATGCATTATTATTATGGTGTAGAGCAGTGGTTTCAAACAGTGGACCCATTTGTGGGTCACAAGTAAATATATATTATTTTACATTAAAAAAATATACAGTATGTAAAAAGGTCAACAGATTGTCTACATAAAATCTTTCATACATAAAATAAAAAAGCAATTACATGAATGTAACAAAAAAAGATCTACAAGCTAGCCCACAACACAGTGTGATGTTGATATCCATAAATCATCGAGAAATATCCAACAAGGTTCATTATAGAGGCAAATTCTATAAATTCTACACCCTAAAAAAACAATCTATGAATACAACTGTGCATTGAGATAAGGGATTGGATACTTATAGGAACCATTACAGGTCTGTTACTTTGTATGTGTACAGTATAAACTGTACACATGGAACCAAATGGACCCATTGATGCAAATTGATCCATTGATCCAGATATTAGAAATGTAACATTGGCCCAAATGGCGCATACGCAAAGGGGTCATCGCTAGCCTATAGTAACCGACCAACTTCCGTAATCCAGGAGAAATTAAATGCTTTCCGGAAGCGGGCCAATATTTGGTTCCATTTGTACACTCTCAGAGTTGTGGGGGTTCCTTAGCCTGATTTCAGACTCAGCTGTCCACTCTGAGAGTAGGCGGGTCTATGGGCTGGAACCAGGCTATAGGGGTTCCTTGCAAATAAGATGAGAACCACTAGTACCAGTTGGACCCCTATATGTGCCACACTGTGCCGTAGTGTCACAGTAAATCATTGTCAGACATATTCTGAAGACAACCTGGAGACTGCCATTCAGTAATTGTGTCTTATGATCAAAATATTATAATGTCATGTAAAAACTAAATCTAGAATGTGCCAGGGTCAAGGCCAAGTCTTTGGCACGGACACGTTTGTCCGTGTACGGCCATATTGGTGACCCATGGTCATACGTCACTGGGTCACGTACACAATTCACATTATCAAATGGTCTTTCCAGCTATAACTTTCCATCGGGGCATTGTAAACACTTCATGTTGTCCAATACATAAATGTCAATACATAAATGTAACAAATCTATTTTTATTAGACCAGAGCAACGAGTCTTAATAATAATCTATGACAGTGGTTTTCAACCAGTGGTCCTTGAAGGGATTCCAGGTGGTCCCCAGATAAATGATGGGAGAGTTGGTCACCAAATGGACCCTTATAGATCTTGAACTCCTGAGTTTACAGGTTTAATTGTACGCTCTCAAAAGTTACGTTATTGTTAGACATCTGCATGACAGGAAGTCTACACAATTATAGAATGTAGGCCTAGAAGAATTATTTCGATCAATGTTTTGCCTGTTATCTCTCCAATGGCACCGACATCAATAATACAGCATGGAACTTTGGACAAATCTTATCCAACGACAACAGAATATTCCAAGTCTTGGGTCTGAGTGTCATGAAATGGTGGTCCGCGACTCAAATGCCTGAAGAAATAATGGACCTTGACAT
Organism: Nannobrachium achirus; assembly: GCF_963921795.1. Classification (NCBI taxonomy): domain Eukaryota; kingdom Metazoa; phylum Chordata; class Actinopteri; order Myctophiformes; family Myctophidae; genus Nannobrachium; species Nannobrachium achirus. The sequence goes on along the minus strand of NC_137817.1, from coordinate 58,655,762 downwards.
CGTCACTGTCGGGCAGAAACCTCGTATCTCCAAGTTTCAAATGTGTACGTTTTTTGGTAAAGCAAAGCCCTGCTTCATCATACAAGACTGTCACAAAACTAGTGAAAACAGCAGATCTACAAGCACACAACGCCTCGCGGTGCGAGGCGTTGTGTGCTTGTAGATCTGCTGTTTTCACCAGTTTAGTATATTATTTAGATGATCAATACAAAACTAACGGCTTTGGACATGCAAGGTTTCCACGGTTCCACCCGACAACGACGATATGAAGGAGGTTGAAAACCACAGCTCTATAGGAGCAGAAGTTCCTGGTCCTCTTACCTTTCATGTTGGCGCTCAGAGGATGATGCTGGAGATGGTGTTGATGATGGTGATGCAGCAGGTGTGACTGAAGCGGAGGACTGATGAGGTACAGCACACGGCTCTGGCTTTTAAACCCTGAGCGGGGGAGACGCTCCCTCCTTCTCCTCCTTAGGCTCCTCCTCTTCTCCCTGTCACCTCCCCTGCCCACTTTACTCTCCTCTCCTCTCTTCCTCCACACACCCACCCATACACGTGGACTCATTTCCTCATTGACAGGCTTATACACGCACGTATGCTCGCAAACACACACACACACACACGCACGCACACACTCGTATACTATACTTGGAAGCACATCAAGCTTTTAGGGCAGTCATTTTATGAATGCCATTTTGCTTCTTTTTTTCTTGGCTATGTGGGGTGATATGCGGGGTGATATCTGGGGTGATATGTGGGGTGATATGCAGGGTTATATGCGGGGTGATATGCAGGGTGATATGTGGGTGACATGTGGGGTGATATGTGGGGTGACATGTGGGGTGATATGTGGGGTGACATGTGGGGTGACATGTGGGTGACATGTGGGTTGATATGTGGGTGACATGTGGGGTGACATGTGGGTTGATATGTGGGTGATATGTGGGTGACATTTGGGGTGATATGTGGGTGATATGTGGGTGACATTTGGGGTGATATGTGGGTGATATGTGGGTGACATTTGGGGTGATATGTGGGTGATATGTGGGGTGATATGTTGGGCGTGTAACAGCATTGCAGCAGCAAATATAAATCTCAAGCCTAAATCTAATATTTTTCTATGACAAATAAAAACAACTATTTTTCTTTTGAAGGGTTTTGGACAGCAATATTTAATACCTTGGGAAGGGCACTAAACATGCAAATTGCTCCTGACCCCATTATTGCCCTTTTCGGAATCTCCAACTTACCTTCCTATCTACAACGAGTAATAGCCTTTACAACCCTGTTAGCAAGGAGATTGATACTCATCAATTGGATACATCCATCTCCCCCATCACACAACAGATGGATTCACGAAATTCTATACTGTATCAAACTTGAAAGACTTAGATTCTCCCTCAGAGGTTCCTTGGAATCCTTCCACAAAACGTGGCAGCCCGTGATGGATTACATCGGCACGCTCACGATCACAAACGAACTTAACAACTAACCTGAGCAGAGACTCCCCCCCCCCCCCTTCCCCTCCCATCCTCGTGTTTCCCTCTGTCTTTTGTCCTGTCTTGGTTGAAAGTGTGAATGGGATTTTGCTACTGTATTGTTTTTGTTTCATGTTTTGTGTTCTCTTTATTTTATTGAATCTTTATACACTGACATTTGATGTTGAATATGTAAAATAAGTGCAGTTATATTTGTGATATTACCTATTATGATGCCTTTTTCTACTTCTGCCAAAAAAAAATTAATAAAGAACTATTTTTCTTTTGAGCACCAGAAAAACAGTTCTGTCCTCCCAATGTCTATTTCTCAAATTCTACAATACATTTAGCTCTCACACGTTGTACAAACACACATGCACTCGCGCAGACGCGCACACGCACGGACATGCACACACGCACACGTACATGCACACACACACACACACACACACACACACACACACACACACACACACACACACACACACACACACACACACACACACACACACACACACACACACCCTCCTAAGGCTTTGTCAGGTACAATATAGGCCAGGAATTGTGTGTACCCTTGGGGCAAAGTGTCCCCGGATTGTCGTGCGTTGTTCCCACAGGCAAACAAAGGCCCTGTGATGTGTGTGTGTGTGTGTGTGTGTGTGTGTGTGTGTGTGTGTGTGTGTGTGTGTGTGTGTGTGTGTGTGTGTGTGCGTGTGTGCGTGTGTGCGTGTGTGCGTGTGTGTGTGTGTGTGTTTGTGTTTCTGTGTGAGCGTGATTTGCACTCATGTCACAAACAGGGTGTCAGGTGCAACTTTGATGTGTGATATAATGTGTGCGTTTGTCTCGTTGGCATCATCAAGCACATCAATAGAATACAAGAACGTTCTGCCCGAAACCGGCCCTGTGCCTCGGGTCGAATACGGCCACCATGGAACGGTCGCCAACCTCAGTAAAACTGTGCCTAAACGAATGGAAGAATTCTAGAACCGCTGGGGGTGAACGGTCTGCAAAAAAACCCGCAAAAAAGTAAAAAAAGAAAAAGAAAGGGGGGGGATGTGTGTGTTTTGATGAGTGGTACGGTTACTCTTCAATACAGTGGTGTAGAGTACTGTACTTAAGTACACTTTTGAGGTAATTGTAACTGGTCATTAATATACCTTAGAGGAGTTGTGTGGAAATAGAAAAAAAGTTCCCCCCCTTCTGTGTTGCCTAGAACTGGAGGATTGATTTTGGGGTTTGTATTGTAAATTACAATGTGTGATGTCATCAAGTTGTAATTTTGTAATTTTTTACACAGAAGAGGGGGAACTTTTTTTCTATTTCCACACAACTCCTCTAAAGTATATTAATGACATAGTTCAATATTGAAAATGGGTGGTCTTCCCGTCAAATATGTGAGTACTGGCCGAGTGTTTAAGGCGCACCATCCACATTCCAGTCCCGGTTTGATTCCCGAGGCTTGACAGCTCTTTGCTGCAATATTTTCAGATGCTAATGTGTCCATGGACAAATCCATATTAATATTTAGGCCTAGAATTATTGAATGCTTTAACCAGTGAAAAATAGCAGATATACAAGCTCACAGCGCGGCACCGAGTGCCGCGCTGCGAGCTTGTAGATCTGCTATTTTTGAAAAAATCGTGAAAATGTGTGCAAATCTTTGAATATATGTATTTTCAAAGCGAACGTTTGTAACTCAAATTTTGCTTCTGGGTGGTCCCTGGAACTAAATATTTTGAGATGCGGGTCCGTGGCCAAATAAATATCATTTTGGGGGTCCTTCACATGAAAAGGTTTGAGAACCACTGACATAGTAGTCTCTCAAGAACAGACTAACTGAGCTCCCTTTTCTTTGACGATGGCTAGCCAGATTGCTGACATAGAAACATAGGGTTTTTCAAAAAATCTTAGAAGGATTCAAAAGACACTTATAGAATCGGGTCAAAATTATAATTTTCAAGTTTTTTCAAAAATAGCAGATTTTTCAATAGTTAAAGCATAAAATAATGATACACAATAATGTGCACCCGTTCTAAATGGGTTAATGAGGGTGCAGTCCTTGACATGGAAACACTTTAGTAGAGAAATAAGACCCCCCCCAAAAAAAAACAGAAACCGCAAAGTCGCTTATAACAGTCAGACCTGGCAACACTAACTGAACTGTTTGTTGTGATGTGTAAAGGGAGCTTTGCATTGTCCCCAGCGGTGAATGGGTTTAGGTTACGGAACGGGACAATAGAAGAAAGGGCGCGGACCATTTCGGGACGCTCTGCTGTCTGCGTGACTCTGGACATGACACCTGTCAAAGAGGGAGATGTTTAACAAAACTATTACTTTGAAGGTGCAAGAAATTGACAATTAGAATCAAGAACTAATGCATGTAGTGTATATTTTATCGGGGTTAAAACAACAAAACAACGGTTTATTTTGTTTTGTTTAGTTAAAAAGAGGCTTTGTAATTAATTCATCAAAATTAATCGCATGTTTAATTGCATATACATATTTGACCTGAGAAGCATTTTTTTTCAAGTAAAACACATTTTGTTGTACGAGTGAATCAACAAGTGAGTTTTTTAAATCTAAAATTCGCATCCGCTGGGCCAAGCAAAGCGCTCTGATCGGCTACTTCTCCCTTTGCGTTTGTTGTCTCTTCTTGGTTGGTGCATCGCTATGATTGGTACGCCCGAAACTGAAGGTTCTGTGGTGCAAAAACTAAGTGACTAAACTAAGTGTTAAAATGCGTTAATTTTTTTAATCGCGTTCATTTTCTCTAATTAATTAATCGCAATTAATCAGTTAAAGTCCCAGCCCTAGTTAAAAAGGTTAAAGCATATCGGCGGTGCTCAAATGGTAGATTATAATCTAACTTGATTGATTGAAGGGCCTGTCAGCTCCCTTCACGGCTTCTATAGAACCCACAATGCAATGCTTTGTTTTCAAGAATGTTTGGCATAAACGTCAGTCACATTAATTACAAAGTTATATAAAAAATGTGCGTGGCAAAGAACTCGGAAAGCTACTTCCTGATACAGAATGGGAGGAAGACGTGTATATCCTGTAATCCTTACTAGATAAAATTGTCATCCCGACCTGAAAATGTATTTTTCTGTTTATTAAAAAGATTTAGAGTTGGAGAGACCACTGTTACTGAACAAACACTCAGAATATATCAGAATATAGCAGCAAGGACGAGTTCAGAGCTTCTTCTTCTTTTTTTCATACTCGTTTACACAAATAAATGACATTTTACCAAAACTCTTAATTCCTCCTATAATGGACTGTAAAACAAAAACATGAATCATGAATCAGTGATGATTTTGTCGACTTTTCACTGACAAAAATGAAAAAAATACTAAGTTATGATAATATGACTAAATGTTAGGGAAGGACTAGTTGGAGAGGAGATCCAGTAAAGCTAATTTTATACTAATTTTGAGCTTGGTTGCGCACTGAAAATAGCAGATCTAAAAGCTCGCTCATAATGCGATGGATGCATTGTGAGTTTGTAGACGTGTAATATCAGCCATTACGACACTGTCAAGGCTTGCCAAAATACTGTACATATTTTTAGACTAAACTAGTAAGACGCCTCAGGGCAACAAGTGACCTCGCCCTACGCCACAGTGATGTGGACATCAGGGATGTGGACATCAGGGATCTCCATATATGGCCATAAAAGGGATTTGTTCCCCTGGCATCAGGGGGATCTCCATATAAGGGCATAAAAGGGATTTGTTCCCCCTGGCATCACAGGGATCTCTCTAACAGGGCATCGTTAATATTGATGACATCAGGGAACTCCATATGGGCATATAAGGAATTCTGTTAGTGTGACATCACAGTGAAGCCAGAGCGTGATGTCAGAGTGGCAAACCCATTCTGTTAGAGTGTATCCCCTGACATCACCGTGACATCAGAGCATGATGTCAGAGCGGCAAACCCATAGACCATAAAAATGTGTACACGTCTACACGGACACGGACAAGCTGTGACGTTTCTCATAGTAAACTGCGACCTTCGGTCGCAATCAACTGTTAGATTATGACTAAAATCATAATGATATAGTCAAAGACTAAAACTTCCAAAAGTTCCTGTCAAAATCACTGCTGCAGTGAAACTAGCTGTTTCTAGGTATGGATCAGGGTTCCCCAATTAGTTTTCCCCAAGGGCCGAATTATGTCCAGGGTACCAAGCCGAGGGCCACAACATTGCAGGGGGGCGACGGTGGCGTTCCCGCTACTCCAGCGACAGTTCAGATATCGTCTTTGTCGGGTGAAAATCGTGTATGTCCAAAACCGTTTGTTTTGCATTTATCATTTTAAAAAATGATTTAAACTAGTGAAAACAGCCGATCTACAAGCACACAGTGCTTGTAGATCTGCTGTTTTCTCTACTTTTGTGCGACGGCCTTGCACGACGAAGCAGGGCTTTACTTTGTGAAAGAACGTACACATTTGGAGACAGAGGTTTCCACCCGACAACGACGTTGTTGTTGTTGCTGCTCACCATTGTTACTGGGGTTGGTGGGGGCCAGACAGTAGCCCCCCGCGGGCCGCAAATGGCCCGCGGGCCGTCTATTGGGGAACCCTGGTATAGATTGTAGGTGTCGTATGGCCTACACACTGTGTAGGGCAGATGTCTATCAGTGTCCCAGAAAGAAGAGAAGACAACGGCTGACCAGCAGAGGTCAGTTCATCATTCTATACCATGCAGCGTGGAACTCCACAGGGACCTGCTTTAAGATGTGAGTGATCACTATCAGAATGAATGGAAGAGGCGGAGGGAGGCGTATAGATGGAGATCTTTATTGATCCCACGAGGGACATTGGTCCTCTTGTCTATAGGTACAGTCTAACCTCACGGTGTGTCCCTATTACGTGACAATAACCGCTGTTCACTATACATCCCAGGTCCCAGGTTTTGTGGAATGTCTCTGTGAGTTTTTCCACTATGACATTCTGCATGACATAATCCACGGAATATTAAAATTTTAGGCATTTAGCAGATCGATGCTCTTAATCCAGAGCGATTTACAAGGATAAGCAAGGACGGCACAAAGTAATACATCAAATGGATAGCAATAGTAATCTAAAAACGTATACATTGACAAAGAACATAATATGTTCTTTGTCAACCAATACGTTTTTAGATCAGTCTAGCAGTAAAATAACTAGTAAGCATCCTCGCCCTTTAGGGATGTAGCCGTCTGGCCAGTGATGTATATCGGACCAGTTCCCCATATATGGATATGAAGTCCTGTTAGATATGGGCTTAACATTGATAACATCAGGGATCGCCATATATGGGCATAGAGTGGTTCCCATGACATCACAACATACAATCCATACAAGCCCATATATGGATATCCCTGCTCTGTGTATCTGACATCACTGTGATGTCACCTGTGATGTCATAGTGATGTGTCAGGGAATCCCTGCTCTGAGTATCTGACATCACTGTGATGTCACCTGTGATGTCACCTGTGATGTGTCAGGGGAACCACAGTGTCAGGCGTTACACGTATACATACGGACAAACTGTGCCAGTTCTGACAGTAAACTGCGACCTACGGTCGCAACCAACACATAAAATCAATGATCTGCATCGAAGCTATACAGTTTACACAATATAATATGTGAATATTTTGCACTCTTTCTTTTCCTTAAATCTTTCTACGTTATTTTTTTATTCTGGATTGTTATGTGCTTCTGAATTGTCTGAAGGAAGCCAAACCAAAATAGGTTTTACTCTCATGTGCCAGGCTGTTACACAAGATGTAACAATAAAGTAGGCCTACAACCTTGAGCACTGAACCTTGATATGTGATATTCTGTATATGAATGATCCACTATGTGATATTTTGTATGCCATCTCTCCACAGACTATGCGGTGGAGGTCATACATCCTTACACTTACAAAGGGTTAGGCGTCTAGCCAACGATGATGAGAAAGATAACTTTGTGCAGGCAAGCAGGGAGGCCGTTCAGAGAGCACTGAGTGCAGGCAGCAGGTGCTCACACCTCACAAAAGGGCACTTCTGCATGCGTGCCAATTTTTGGCACGTGTTTAATATCACGTCATATAAGAACTGCATGTGTTTAAGAAAATAAACACATCTCAGCGTTTTCTCGTCGTCAGTTAATGTCTCATATCCATATATTCATATGGATAGGAGGCATCTCGTCGTCAGTTAATGTCTCATATCCATATATTCATATGGATAGGAGGCATCAACTGACAGCGAGAAAACTTTATAACGTTACCGCCGCCGAATTACATTTTCGCCAGAAACTGTATCAATTATGAGTGACTGACTATCATAAACGATGCAATCACCTCCCTGACATTAGCGACTTTAAGCAAATGACGGCTACGGCAGATGGCAACGGTAACAGGAAATGATCAGCACTCGATAGATCAATCTGCCGCCGTCGCAGCCGTCTGTACTACGCCAGAAGCTCCCTTTCCACGTTGCGCCTAAAACGTCTGCTGGATAGACGCGTCGCCATGGGAACCAAAGCGTTCAGTAAAAGGGGTGGGACCCCGTCGCCGACGGCTGTTTGCTTAACAATTTTTACAGCTACGGCGATTACATCATAGCAGCCGTACTCTGCCTGGCGTTGCCGTCCTGAAAATCGTCGAGCTTAAACTGCCTAATATCACCGGGACAAGTTGATTTATTTTTGGACCACTCTTATACAAGACCATTCGGAGACCACCCAATGTTATTCTCCAGAGAGATGACTTCCTTGATCCAGGGGATGAACCAGTGACATCAGCACTTCGCTGCTCTAATAGCTTCAGTGATTAAAGATCCCCCTCCCCCTTCTTGGGGCGACCCTACTGGTCAGAGACGCCTTATTATGGATCCCACTGGGAAAGATGGATGGAAACGGCATAGAGCGCTCGTTTTCACAGTTATTGTCCACGACATTGCAAGCGGCGCGAAGGCCAGCGGACCTTGGTCCTGTTCTTCGCGCCCGGGCGCTCCGGCGGCCACGCGAGTTACGAAGCCGTGATGAATGCAATCGTTCTATTTATGCCCAGGCCGTAAGGGTGGGCAAGCGCACGATAAACGCAATGATAATTGGGTTTTGGTGCACCTCGCGCGGTCCAAGTGACTACAATGGAGCGCTCCCTACGTCCGGTTCAGCCAATCACAAGCTTCAAAAATGAGTCCGGGGCGTGGTTATCCATCTTTCCCAGTGGGATCCATAATCACGCGTCAAAGTGTGTGCTCTAATACCCAACGAGTCCCTGTTCGATTCCCAGCCGGTCACATTTGTTGCATGTTGCTCCAATATTCTCTCGTCACTGTCATTAAAGACTCAGAAAAAGACCCTGAAATTTGTTTAAAAAGACCTCTCCTTCTATAGATGAAGGGACCTACCTGATCCACATTGACACGTTGTGAGCTTGTAGATCGTCTATTTGAACTCTTTTTAAATGTTTAGTTTAGTTTGTTTCCAAAAATGGTAAAACGTGCCTAAAAGGTTTAGGCAATATACGTAGGGCCCAGAATATTGAATACATTTCATTGAATACCAGTAAGACTCCCTAATCGGAGATAAGCGACCGTCAGGACACATACACAAACTTTAGAAGGCAATCGTAGCCAATCAGGAGGAAATATGGGAAATGGGACAGATCCATGTTGATGACATGACTTTAGTTAGAGATACTGTCCGCTTTGTGTGATTTTAGGCCAAAATCATACTGACATACTGACATACTGACTGACGGTCGCAATTATTCAGCAGTATTGGTGTTGGCAGTTGGTAATTGTTATATAAGATGAAAAGAAAAGGTCTTAAAGTATGACAGTCATGTTTTGAGTTGCATAATATCCAGAAGGTTGTTCATTCATTATCCATATGCCCCAACAATCAAAACGCTCGTGTTACCTCACTCCTTTCAACAGGCTATTGACGTTTTCTTTTATCTCAAGCTGATTTTTATCATCAAGAAAAGTGACGTAATTTTTGTCCTGTTTCGTAGTGTTGTTGGTAATGATTTAAATCAGCCCCATGTAACTTGCCCTTCTGAACTACTTGATTTGATGCAAATGCTTTATCAATAAGGCATTTATTATGGTTGGTCAACTTATTACAACTCACTCTATTAAACTTATATTCCTTTATTCATAAACAAGCCTCATTTAATAAAAGTATGGGACACATATAACATAGAATAACAGTAGGGTTACAATAAGATGATATAGAGTTTTGATCAGATGATCAGGGCCAGAAGGATTAATAAAGCCTGATTTATACTTAGTTGCACATTGTGTCTCGTGACATCTTGCTTGTAGATCAGCTATTTTCCGAGTGGGGACACCAGCGTGCAACCATGTTTAAATCAGGTCTGTCTCAGTGAATGACACATATTTACAGTAGATAACAGATAGTAGCAAACAGGGACAGAAACCATGCATTTCAATATGTAATTATTTCCGTGTGTTTCATAATATTAACGCCCCATTTACTTCATTGTATGACAGTATTACCCCTTTTTTAAGTACCAAAAATAGCGGATCTGCCACGATATGATGCGTTGTGAACTTGTAACTTGGCTATTAAAAAAATAAATGTCTGTGAGTTTAATTAATATTGAACCAATGGAAAGTAGGAAAGGATGGCTTCACACATTTCCAAACTATCTTAATAGAATTGGTCCTCACTAATAGAATGGTAACTTTCTTTTATCGGGTCTGTGTCCCTTACACTTCAGAAATCCACCTAACAGTGGTATCATCGTTAGGAAGATTTTATTTTATTTTTCATTATTTTCTTCTTCGCTATTTTTTAAATTTTCATTTAAGAATTTGATTTGTATTAACAGCTTCCATTATAGGTATTCCAGGAATAGAACGCTTGCAATTTCTATTAACTTGGTTTCCCCATCGATGATGTCACTGGTAGACATGTTTCTGAACTGTCCACAGCCCTCCTCTGAGACCCAGAGTGAGTAGACAGAAATTGTGCCATATTATAAAGACTACTGACGACCAATTATGTGAAGATTAAGAGTGAGAGATATTAATGAGTGATGTCGTCCTTTCATAACAGCTTGGGCCTAAATAGTAAACATACAAGCCAGGATATAATGCTAAAGCTCAGTCCAGTCTGCAGATGGTCACAGCGGACCCGGCCCCCGTCCAGAACCTAAACCCTGGGTACAGAGGTCCGTTGAACTGGGTCTGGTGCCTGGGGAGGAAATTATACATTACATTATTATAATTTTTACGAGTGAAATTCCAGTACTCAAAATTCTACTTCAATAAAAGTGTTGGCATTAATAACTTCACCCGTTTCGCCCTTATGCCCTTTTGTATGAGGAAAAGGAACCCAGATTTAAACAAGCCAAAAGCTTTCTTGTGTTTTTATCCTTTTAGTTGACCTTGTACCAGTACTGTCCTGTTTTCCTATGCAAACCTCTAATAAAATCTTCAATGAATCAATCAAAATCTCAAAACCTTTTTTTTGCAATTATTTACTGTTTTGAAAATTGTAATCATTATTTTATGTTTTAACTATTAAAACATGGCAAGCTCGCAGCGTGGCAAGAGTGCTGTGCTGCGAGCTTGTAGATCTGATATTCTTCGAAAAATCATGAAAATTTTAAAGCGAACATTCGTAACTCAAATCTTTCTTTCTCAGGGTTCCTGGAACAAAATATTTTGAGATGGGGGTCCGCGGTAAATATAATTATATAATTAATTATATAAATAATTATATAATTCTAGGGGGTCCTTGACTTTTTTTTTTTTTGTTCAGAAAACCATTAGGATTTAAGGTCTTTACGCACTGACGAATTAGCGAAGTGTCGCGAAAAAGCGGCCCAAAAATGCAAAGTATTCGCCTTACGTCTTTTCCCATACACACCAAAGTGCGGCGCAAATATGCAATTCGCCAAATTGAATAAAGTTATCTGTTGGGCGAATTATTTGGGGCTGGCAGCTGGCTCACAAAACCCATTAGGCCATTACATCACAGCAGAGAGGACACCACGGCCATGGGTTCATCGTTCCCCTGCAGACAGGCAGCCCGCAGAAGCAGAAGTGGTGTAAAGTAACTACTTGAGTACTGTACTTGTAGGTATTTGTACACTTGAGTCTAATTTCCAGTACTTTCCTCTTACTCCACTACATTCGGATCCTATTGTATTTTTACCCAACTATTTATTTTAGTCTTTTTGCAGATATAAATTATAATAAAACACATAAAACATTACCAGTAAGAAATTCAAGTACTTTTCCCACAACTGACGGCAATACTAGCAAGCAGCCACACACATGAGACGACACTGTTCCCCTCGGCCTCAATGCAAAGGGATGGTCCCTCGACCAAGTCCTCTCTCTCTCTCTTTAGATAGGATAGAGTGAGCTTGCGTTGATACAAAGAGAGAGAGGAGTTCGCCTGCGAACTTTCACTAAATTCGAAACAAGAGCGAATAAATAACAGACGCTTTTTCGAAATTCGCGGTCGGTGTGGACGCTTGCATTGACTTTATAAGGCAAATTCTCTATTCGCTAATCCGCCCGCGGTGTGTAAAGACCTTTAAAAGACATTTTTTGGTATTTTTCAGGTCTTAATGTGTTAATGTACTTGTAATTGGAACCTATAATAGTGTCTTGATTTGGACTGCGTTCCCTACCGGTGTATGAGCTGGGCCTGCTGGTTGTGTATGCGGTAGAAGGCCAGGATGCCAGCGTGCTGGTCCAGGTAGACGCCCACCCTGCGGGCCTTGGGCGAGCCCAGCAGGGTCTCCTGGCCGCGGTGCCAGAAGGAGAAGCCCGTCCCCGACCAGTACAGGCTCCAGGACTCTGCGTTGTGACCCAGGCGGCTCTGGTCGTCCGAGCTCTTGCGCTCCAGCTCCTTGTAGGCCACGCCGATGGTGATCTGTGCAGCACGGAGGGAGAGGAAGAAGTAGTCAAATACAGATATAATGGTTGATAGTAGAACAATTTACCTTGAAAAAGTCGCAGTAAGTTATATTTCGTCGTTGTCGGGTGAAAACCTTGTATGTTCAAAACCGTTCGTTTTGCATTTATAATTTTAAAAATGATTTTAACTAGTGAAAACAGCCGATCTACAAGCACACAACGCCTCGCGGTGCGAGTTGTTGGGCTTGTAGATCTGCTGTTTTCACTACTTTTGTGCGACAGCCTTGTATGATGAAGCAGGGCTTTACTTTGCGAAAGAACGTACACATTTGAAACTTGGAGATACAAGGTTTCCACCCGACAGCCTGTCGGGATCTTATCACTCGATAATGACCACTGAGGCAGACGTTATCCTTTACATCAGGGCCAGGTGTCTTCAACCGGGCGTCCGGGACCCCTAGGGGGTCCTCAGAGTTACTACAGGGGATCCTTCAAATCTTTGTGTGATAGAAACCTTTTTTCTCCTTTTATTAACCACTTGAATGCTAACTTCCATATTCTGAAAACTTTAGCCAAAAATAGCAGATCTACAAGCTCACAACGCCTTGCAGCGCGAGGCGTTGTGAGCTTGTAGATCAGCTATTTTCGGCAAAGAGGTTTGGTGTAGAGGGGAAAAAAGAGCAGACTAGGTACAGAGTGAAAGGTCAAGTTTATTAAGTATTAACGGTTCAAGTGGTTAAATATCTGAAAACACAAATTGACATGAATCCAAAATACACTGATGATTGTGCTGTCAAACGATGAAACTATATGGAATCTGGGGGTCCCTGCTTCATCTCTCTCTCAACTAAGGCGTCCTTGGCCTGAAAACGTTGAAGACCCCTGCATTACATAATAACCTCTCCATACCTTCTGTCCGCTCCAGTCCAGCTCCCAGTAGTAAGGGCTCCCGGCCAGAGCCTGTCTGCAGAGGATCTGCCTCCAGTAGGTGAAGCGCTCCGGGTGGTCCTCGGCGTTGAGGTTCTCTGCCTTCAGCGTGGCCTTCCGGCCCCCCTCCGACACCTGCACGTTACGGTAGGACGTGTGGGGGTCCATGGTGGGCTCAAAGTGATCTGCAGGGAATGAGGTTCAAGCCAAGGTTCAACTTCATTAAAGCCTCCTTTTTTGCTTTTTTTACAACAAGGGTTCATATTTTAGATTGTAATTAGAGAAAAGAAAAGATGAGTGTTAAAATGTTTTCATTTACTGCTTTCTATCGTTTTAGTGATTTTGATTTCAGTGGGTGGGGGCATGCGTACAAGTGGCTAAATATGTATTTTTAGAAACAACAAGCCCATTCCCAAGATGCACCACCACAATCTTTCATGGGCAGATGTGACTTATGGGGGCTAGCAGTGTTACTGTAAATAGTAAAGAAATCACCAGTTTATTGTGTCTAAAAAGACATATTTAGCCACTTGTACGCACCCACTGAAATCAAAATCGCAAAAATGGCTAAAACGATAGAGAGGTTTGTTGGTCGGAGACAGTATGGACAGGCCTTTACATTTAAACATGTGTTCTGTTGAATGCAAAATAAATAATAAATAAAATAAAAATAATAACATACATTTCAGCATGTCCTCTCTGGTTTGGGGCTCTGGGTTGACTGCTGTTGTCTGGACGGTTCTCGCGGGAGACGCTGAAAAAGAACGAAGAGAGAAAAACTCGGGTCAGGTCAAGGATTTAACCGTATGAGTCGGAAACCTCGGCACTGAAGGGAAAAAGAAAAAGCTTGTCATATTCTTCCGAATAACATGAACAACATTGTCAAGTTGTTTGATTATGCACCGTTTACACCGTCTTTCCGTTTGCTGCATGATTAAAACGCATTGGATTTGGTGTGCAAGGCTGTGCGGAATCCACACTGCGGATCCAAAGAGGAGTCATAAAAGGAGTCAATGAGTTTTTACGGCATGCGACAAGACGCACAAATCGAACTGGGTTCGATCGGGAAAAACGCACTTGCCGCATGGCAAATTTTGAGCATAGAGAGTATTTGCTTTCTTTTGAAAAAATTAAATCGGCCGCTTTTTCCGTGTGGATAAACGCGCCTGTGTGCAAAGGGCTTTACTTTGTTAATTTTTTCAATCTTACATCATATTACGTGACGTAAATATGCACATCTTGCCACCTGAGATACAGTAGGCTGTGTCACGGAGAAATATCGGTTTATTGATGAATTCCAAATATTATAAAGTGATTCTGCGACACCTCTGGATTAGCATCACAACACCCACCACATCTGAATCTATGAAATGTTTCTGTGACATAAATGATTACCTTCAGCACGAGGTGCAGGGAGTGGTGGGGGTGTGGCTGAGGCTACAGAGAGAGAGAGAGAGAGAGAGAGAGAGAGAGAGAGAGAGAGAGAGAGAGAGAGAGGAGGGAGGGAGGAAATATACCTTTACATACACTTCACATTAAACATTGTATGCCCGATTAATTGGTCATCACATCGATATTGTTAAGAATTATTGAATGTTTTAACCAGTGAAAAATAGCAGATATACAAGCTCACATGCGAGCTTGTAGATATGCTATTTTTGAAAAAGTCGTGAAAATGTGTGCAAATCTTTGAATATATGTATTTTCAAAGCGAACGTTTGTAACTCAAATGTCCCTGGAACTAAATATTTTGAGATGGGGGTCCGTGGCCAAATAAATATAATTTTGGGGGTCCTTCACATGAAAAATATGAGAGCCACTGACATAGTAGTCTCTCAAGAACAGACCAACTGAGCTCCAGTTAAGTGAAAAGGACCTTTTCTTTGACTATGGCTAGCCAGATTGCTGATATAGAAACATAGGTTTTTCAAAAAATCTTAGAAGGATTCAAAAGACACTTATAGAATCGGGTCAAAATTCTAATTTTCACGAATTTTAAAAAATAGCAGATCTACAAGCTCGCAGCGCGGCACTCGGTGCTGCGCTGTGAGCTTGTATATCTGCTATTTTTCAATAGTTAAAGCATAAAATAATGATACACAATAATGTGTACCCGTTAAAATCTCTACTGAACTGATATTTGGGTATCGGACAGCATTTCAATATTTCTGCATCAACTAATGACTAGATCTACTGTAAGTGGTCTTACCTCTTGGACGGGAGGGTGGGAGGGTACATGACGATGCCACGCCTCTAGGGCGGGCGCTGGCAGCTGGGAGGGTGGATGACATGGCTCCGCCTCTGGCTCGAGATGGCAGCGGACACGAGGCTTCACAAGGAGACCAAGACAAAGAATGGTCATTAATTGATGATCAATGCGTGTCTGGGAAGCGACCGCAGTTTTCCCGGTGAACCTGAGCGCAACGGTGGGGGCCGATGGGCAAGGAGGGTCGCGAGCTTCTGAGAAACAACTTAAATAAGACCTTAAAACCTGGCGAAAACAGTTGCATGCATTAGCGCAAGATGACGATAAAGGAAATCGTTAAATGGAAAACATTAAATTAACTTCTGAAAAGCCTACTAGGCCTTAAAATCTGGAGAAAAAAGTTGTGTGCATTAGCACAAGATTAGATGAGGATAAAGGAAATCATTAAATGGAAAACATTAAATTAACTTCTGAAAAGGCTTCTAAGACTACACTAGCCTACTAGTAAAACTAGTGGAACCGCAATCTTGCAACACATGAATAATTGCGGTTGTAAACAATAACACAGACAATTTAAATCCTTATTAGTCTAGTAGTGGGAAGAAGGGGTTATCATCATGGCCCCAAATAACTTTTAAATATCTTGCAATTGGCGACGAGTCTCTTACGAAATCGGCAAGAGCGCCTCTCAATACATAAAGCTATATAACCTCTCTATCATCGGCAATAGTCAGTGGTGTGTGTTCCCCACACTCCCGCGCCCCCACAGTTGCGCTCAGGTTCACCGGGAAAAATGCGTTCGCGTCTGGGAAACAAGTCCTGAATCAATGGTTCACTCTAGAGTATAGAGACTAAACCAGGGGTGTCCAAAGTGCGGCCCGGGGGCCACATGTGGCCCAATGCCAAATTGTATACGGCCCGCAACTTCATTCCTAAATTGTATTAGAAACGGCCCGTCAGCACCGACAAAAACAAGAATATTTTCCCAGAGTATAATTTTATTTGTCAGGATTGTTCCCTGTTGTCTCATTCTGAAGGGGTCAAAGAAAGGCTATTTTATTGTATGTTTTGCCTTGCACGTTTGGATACATTTAGTAATGTGAAATAAGGCTTAGTTATGTGTTTTGTAATTTTTTGTTTGTTTAAATGCAATGCATATGTATGTGACTTTGTTATGGTCCGACCGAAAGTACATTATGTCAGGAGATATAGTCGCCCCTAGGTGTTTTAATATTTTCTAATGTGGCCCCCTTGGAAGAAAGTCTGGACACCCCTGGTCTAAACCACAAAGAATAAATCCCCTGGTCTCAAAATAAAGATTAAATAAAGAACACTGTAGTCTATAGCGATGAATACAATTGGAATTCAGACATATTTAACATATTTAACAGTTATTTTAACAAAAACAATATCACTTATTTATTATCACTTTTGATCCCAGATGGTCACCTTGAAAAGGGGCTAACTGACCTTGTGCCCACAAAGATGCCCGCTGACCCCTGATCTATGTTAGCTTACCTTGAGGTCGAAGAGGAGGCAACGGTGGAGGGTCGGTCGTCATGTCGTAAACTAAACAAAAATGGGTTTGATATTAACATATATTAACATTTTACATGAGATCCATGCTTTATTGTAAACGTGTAATATTTTTACATGAGATCCATCCGCTTTATTATAGAGAAGGTTGCTATGGTTACCAACCTGTATCTTGCCTGGGATGTGTTTGCTTTTCATCCACTGAGGTGTTTCCTAAAAAAGAATTGTTTGGGCATGTCATTATATAAGCCAAGATTTTCAAAAGCAAAACCAAAACAGCAGATCTACAAGCTCACAACGTGACGCGATGTGAGCTTGTAGATCGGCTATTTTTGGTGAAAAGATTTGGTGTAGATTGAAAAAGTACAGTGCGACTTGTGTGTTTTACTAAAGGCCTGTCCATACTGTCTCCCACCATCAAACTTTACGTCGGAAAGGTCTGACTTTCTGACGTGCAGCTTTCCGAACTCAAATTCGGGGTAATGCTTTTCAGAAGTGGCGAGTGACATCGTTTTGTAGTTGAACCGGACCTTTCCGACGAAAAGGTTCAGTGGTCGGAGAGAGTATGACTCAGGGTCTAAGGAGTGGTAAAACTGAAGTGATGATAAATTCCTAATATTATCAAAGTATTATGAGGCACCACTGGACTTGGGTCATGGCACCCTGGGGTGCCACGGGGCACCCACTTTGGGAAACCCCCCTATACCCCTGAATAGTGTTCGTGCCAAGTTTGGTGTGGATCAGAGCAACGGTCTTTATTCATTACTTAAAGGACAACTTTGTTTTTTTACAACAAGGGTTCATATTTTAGATTGTAATTAGAGAAGTGAGGGTTAGTGAGGGTTAAAATGTTTTCATTTGCTTCGTTCTATTGTTTTATCATGTTTACTGTGCTGAAATGTGGGGCATGTGTACGCATGGGGGCATGCATACAAGTGGCAAAATGTGTCTTTTTAGACACAATAAGTCAGCAGTTTCTTTATTGCTATTTACAGTAACACTTCTAGCCCCCATAAGTCACATCCAACCATAAAAGGTAACGTTGCATCTTGGGAATGGGCTTATTCTGTGTAAAATGACATATTTAGCCACTTGTACACATGCCCCCGGCCCCAACCACTGAAATAAGAATCCCTAAAACAATAGAAAGAAGTAAATTAAATAATTGTTTCACTCATCTTTTATATTCTTTAATTACAATCTAAAATATGAACCCTTGTTGTAAAAAAACTAAAGTTGTCCTTTAAATATTGTGAACATAAACATGCGTATGCTATGTGTTTAATAAAGTTAATGTTAATACCTGTGTTTGTTGCAGCGTGCTCATCTGGCAGTGCAGTACCGCCGTCCGCCACATCACCGGCTAATGGCAGTGTAGTGCCGTCTTCCGCCACGTCACCAGCTAACAGGGTCATACTGCTGTCATTCACTGCAGAGGACAATACCATGGAATAGGTCACTGTATGGTTAATGGTTACACAACACCTACATGCACGCACGCACAAACACACTTCTAGATTCACTTCTTTGATAAGGCTGAACTATTTCCTCTTCCTAGCAGCCTTACCCTCCCCCTGACCCTTCTATTGTAAATATCCACTATACATTTTTTGCACTGTTTTTTCTTTTTCTTTTTTTTCCACTGCATAGTATTGTGTTCTGTCTGTCATTCAATGTTATATGAGATACTTCAATGGGTTCCTGTGTAAATAAGCCAAGTGCTTACTAGGATATGATCTCCTTTTAGTTGACCTAGTGAACTGTCATACCGTCATGAAACTGTACCTTTTTCTATATGAGATAATGTTTCAAATATTGTTTGAATGTTTTCAAATATTTTGAATTTGTGTATGTGACCCGCACGGTCGCATACACAAACTTTAGAAGGCAATGGTAGCCAATCAGGAGGGAATATGGGAAATGGGACAGATCCATGTTGATGACATGACTTAAGAGATACTGTGTACCGCTTTGCGTGATTTTAGGGCAAAATATGTAGGAGCAGTGTCCAAAAAGGTGTTTTTAAAAATGTGGCCAGATGGTGGCGCTAGATGGGACAGATGCATTTTGATGACATGACTGTAGAGATACAGTGTACCGATTTGTGTGATTTTAGGGCAAAATCTGTAGGAGCAGTGTCCAAAAATGTGTCTTGTAAGAATCGGCCTAATGTGGGACTAGAAGAGGGCCATGTGAGAAATGAGGGGTGGTTTGGCAGCCAAGGAGTGTGTGTGCAAAGTTTGGCATGGATCAGGGCAACGGTGGCGGAGATATGACGAGTAGGGGAAAAGTGTGACGCGACTTGACGTGAAGTGACAGACAGCCGGTGCGTGACGTGACAGACAGACGGTGGAGGTTTTGATAGTAACTGCGACCTGACGGTCGCAATAAAATGTGCCACGGACAAGACACGTTTGTCCGTGTACGGGCATATTGGTGAGCCCTGATTTGGGGGTCCTTGACATGATGAAAAGTCTGAGGACTCACCTATCCTGAAGATGTGGGTGAGGCTGGTTTTGCAGAGGTCCTGGAGGTGGTCTCTGAGCTGTGCCATGGCTGACCCGATCTCCGCTATGACCCTGTTCTCCTGCCCCTGGCCCCACTGACCCCACTGACCCCCCACCCCCGACCCCGTCTGGACCAGGGGCTCCAGGGTCAGGAAGTTCTGAGGAAGAAATGCAAGAAACATGACCCACTGACTATGACCGATATCATTACTGAATATGAAAACATGACCCACTGAATATGACCGATATCATTACTGAATATAAAAACATGTACTGAATATGAAAACATGACCCACTGAATATGACCGATATCATTACTGAATATGAAAACATGTACTGAATATGAAAACATGACCCACTGAATATGACCGATATCATTACTGAATAATATAAAACATGACCCACTGAATATGACCGATATCATTACTGAATAATCTATAATATATCGCCTCTGTCGGGTCGAACCTTCATATGTGTGAAAAAAATTAAATAAACTCTTTTCACGCAGTAATATAGTCTGTCTATACCAGTGTTGATTTCGTCGACTAAAACTATGACGAAAAATGTTTGTCGACTGCGCTTTTTTCACTGACAAAAACTAAATAAAAACTAAGCTGTGATGACTAAAACTAAGACTAAATATATTGACAATTTCGTCAACAAAATAAAAACTAGACTAAAACGTTAGGGAGGGACTAGTGGAGAAGAGAGTCATTTTGTTTGGTTGCTCTCAGGTGTTGCATGCTGAAAATAGCAGATCTACAAGCTCACACGCAGCACGCAATCAAGTATAAAATCAGTCATTACGATGCCATCAAAGCCTTTAAAATACATTTTAGTTGACTAAATCAACCGTAGATTCAGTCGCCTAAAATTTTATATTTAGTCGACTAACATTAGACTAAAACTAATACTTTTCAGGTGACTAAAGACTATGACTATGACTAAAACTAAATCAAAATTTGCTGTCAAAAACAACACTATACACGAGGCTAAGAGGTCTCCAGTTCAAATATGATTATTTTGGAGGGTCCATCAGTTCAAATATGTTTTTTTTGTCTTCTTTTTTTTCTTTTTTGGGGGGGTGGGGATCCTCATTTCAAATATGATTACTTTGGAGGTTCCTCGGTTCAGATTATTTCGGGGGTCATGGCCTGTAATCTTTTTTTTTTTTTTAATACAGTTTGCTGACTCAATTCTTAGAGTATATTATTTTAACCATTATAACTATTATCCAATTGTCTTTACACTCTTCTTTACTACATTTTTCTCTATTCACTCTACCTTATGATTATTTCTGATTATTTATACCTCTAGTTGTTTGTTGACTCATGCTCACTCCATTTCACTCTGCTTAATGCCTACAACGTAATTCTAACAATTATTAACATTAAAAAGACAAGACTGTATTCATATCAAAAAGCATTATGCAACATTTCGGGAGAACCTCTGCATTACCTTTAAGAAGCACACAGGATCCTCCATCTCTGCCAGCCTAGAGATCTCTTCACTCTTCCAGCGCAGCTGCGCCACCTCCTGGTGGAGACCCTGTAAGTGCACCTCTGCCCTGCCCAGCAGAGAGGACTCATGGGCACTGAGGAGCTCGCCAACCTGGGGAAGAGAAGTATTCACAATGTTTTTACTTTCCTAAAACAAGTATCAATACTGAAATGTAGAAAGGCTCTCTTACAAGTACAAGTCCAGAAATAAAATTTACTGGAGTAAAAGTCCAAAAGAATTGGTATCAAAATGTACACAAAAGTAGCAAAAGTAGAAAGTACTAGTTATGCAGAAGGTCCCATTTCACAAGGTATCATAATGTATAATAATAATACAATGTATAGAAATCTTTAGAAAATAGTATATCTACAATCTCAAACAAACGATTTGGGAAACAGTGGCATACATGTGTATAGCACTACTGAAACACTCAATGACCATTACATGAAGCTAGTTAGCATTTTTTGGGGTTTTTAGAAACTTTTTTACTGATATATATATTGTTTTTCTAGATTGATATTCATATGCATTTGTTATATTGTTGCTGATGTTCTGACATATTATCTTGTTTATTATAGTGATGTATTATCTGCTTATTGTAAGTCGATTTGGATTAAAAGCCTAAATGCCTAAACTGTAAACTGTGTATCTCTATGTGTTAATTGAAGGGGGTCGGGGCTTATACAGTACCTGTGAGCCCATCACCTCCAGGCTCTTCACCATCTCAGAGAACACTTCAGCGCCCTCTGTCTGCAGCGCCTGGACAGACGCCTGGGGAAAGGGAGGAGACAGAGAGCATGAAACAAACTGTATGTAATGATGATGATGTGAGACAGAAGTCCAGGTCCATGGACAACCTTTTACCTTGTGTTGCCGGGCCATCTGTGGCAGCTCTCTGAGCTCTGTCTCTGTGTCCTGGATCCTCTTCTGGAGGTCCAGCTGCATCTGACCCAGCTCCTTCTGCAGAAGACCACAACATTATACTGTTGTTAAAGGGGAGAACCACCCATTTTCAACATTGAACTATGTCATTAATATACCTTGGAGTTGTTGTGTGGAAATACACTTTGACGATGTCATCAAAGTACTTTGCAAGCCAGCCCCCACAATATAGCTGATTGTTGAAAATGGGTGGTTCTCCCCATTAGTAAATTAAAATGAAACAGGACTTGGCCTGAGCATTTGAATACAAGAATGCTCTATGTTATTCCTAAACGTAACCTCAGTAAAACTATGTCTAAACCTAACCTTATTCCTAACCTTAACCTCAGTAAAACTATGCCTAACCTTATTCCTAAACTTAACCTTAGTAAAACGAATACAAGAATACAAGAACCGCTGGGGGCAAGCGGTCCGCAAAAGAAATGGGGGCGAGTGTGTTTTGGGGCGAGCGTTCTGGTTACCAGCCATTTTACCTTCATGCCAGCATAGAACGGATATATTGAAGAATGAACACTTCTGTGCAGTTGATTGAGATTGTAGCTGCTTGAATCTTTTACCAATACCAAGAACACTGGCTCCCTGCGTTTCAAAGAATCGACTTTAAATATACGTTGTGCGGTTTGTATGGTTTAGGGCAGTGGTTCTCAGACTTTTTCGTCTAGAGATTTTGTGTAGATTGAAAAAGAACGCACCAAGTACAAATATCTGAGAACACAAATTTACATGAATCCAAAATACACTGACGATTGCGCTGTCAAACAATTAAACTATACGGAATCTATGAAAAGGTTGTGGGGGTCCCTGCTTCATCTGTCTCTCAACTAAGGGGTCCTTGGCCTGAAAACGTTGAAGACCCTTGATCTATCTATTATGCACACGTCTCTGTCATACAGTACCTTTCTCTGTGTCCTCTCGTCCTCCGGTCTGTGGACGCGGTGTCCCTGGTGTCCATGGCTACAGCACTGGTCACACACACTCTCCATGTCCTCGTGGCAGTAGAGGCTGAGGGATCTGTGGTGCTGAGGACAGCTCCTGGGGGCCATGCGGGGCAGCTGGGGGTAGATGCTGCCCTGACGCTGAGGCCCCGGGGCCCCCTCCACAGCAGCAGCACCACCAGGGTCTGGAGCAATAAGGAGAGAACCACTGTTATTTGAGATCGTCTCAATTATTTATCGCATACTCATCAGGATCATTTTCCATTAAACTGTTTTACCGTATATTTCCTAATAGTAGCCCGGGGGCAAATAGCCGGCGGGAACCAAATCTGACATCGTTTTGCGTATCGACCACCATTCAAATGGACACAAATACGTTTCGCAAATAGCTGCGCGGCCATTTTTAAATCTTTGAATAGACAAAAAGTCTAAATTCTAAAATGACACAAATGCTTCCCCGGTTAATTCATCTGCTAAAAGATTTTTCATACTTTTTGTTAGCGGGAATGTCTGATCAGTATACCTGTCCCGGGGATCAGCTCCAGGTACAGGGCCGTGGAAGGTGGAGCAGAAGACATGGAGTTCTCCCTGAAGCTGCTGGTCCTCAGCTTCTCCATGGCGTCCATCAGCACCGTGCTCCTGGACAGGGATGGACGGGGGCTGAACACCTGCCGACACTGGGGAAGGAAGCATAACGACTATCAGCTTCACTGTCAGTGGAAACCATCCATTAAAGGAGTAGTTCACCCCCAAAATGACTTTCTTCCTATTGATTACTCACGCCATGGAGACTTGAATTGTTGTTTTTTGTTGCATTCCTAAGACAATAATTTGATTAAAATAAATGTACCCCAATTGATTCTGGATGGGGACCCGAATGTATTTGGGTCCCCATCCGGAAATCAACAGGGGTAAATTTAGTATAATCAATTTTTTTTGTCTTAGGAATGTGACAAATACAACAACATATTATTGAACTCAAGTGTCCATGGCGTGAGCAATCGTTCAAAAAAAAGTCATTTTGGGAGTGAACTACTCCTTTAAAGGAGTAGTTCACCCCCAAAATGATTCCTACTGATTACTCACACCATGTAGACTTGAGTTCAATAATATATATATATATATATTGTATTTGTCACATTCCTAAGACAAAAATGTGGTTATAGTAAATTTACACCCATTGATTCTGGATGGGGACCCAAATGCATTTGGGTTAGAATCAATGGGGGTAAATTTAGGGTCAAGGGTCGAGTACATTTTACCCCCATTGATTCTGACTCTGAGCTTGTGTCCCCATCCAGGGCCATGCATTTGGGTCCTTATCCAGAATCAATGGGGGTAAATGTATTACAATCAAATCTTTTGTCTTAGGAATGCGACAAATACAAAAGAATAGTATTGAACTCAAGTCTCCATGGCTTGACTAATCAATAGGAAAAAAGTCAATTTGGGGGTGAACTACTCCTTTAAGACTTGAGGCCGATTCTACAGATCTAAATTCTAAATTCTATAAGAGTTAAAATGTTTCTATATCAGTGGTTCTCAAACTTTTTCACGTCAAGGAACCCCATAATTATTATGTATTTGGCCACCCACTCCCATCTCAAAATATGTTGTTCCAGGGACCCCCAGATATATATTGACAATTTGTGCAAATCTTTGAATATATTTGAATATAAAGATGGGTGTTTTCGATGAATCTATCATGGTGAAAATGGAGTTTGAGGTTAAGTAGGCTACAATGGGTGTGTATAGGAAGGTAAGGTAGGTGTCTGATAAAATGAATATTATCAAATATCTAAATACTGAATCAAGCTGTCATCATCACGGTGTACTTTACAATACAAACCCCCAAATCAATCCTCCAGTTGTAGGCAACACAGAAGGGGGGAGGGGGGACTTTTTTTTATTTCCACCCAACTCCTCTAAGGCATATTAATGGCATAGTTCAATATTGAAAATGGGTGGTTTCCCCCTTTAAGAAGTGTCCAGAGTGTTCGAAAAAAGGCCTGAGTAGACGATAAAATGAAGAAAAAAAAATTGAAAGTGAAATATCCCTTTAATGTCTTACTCTGTACCTCTGTGCTGTTTACATTTCTGACTAATAAAGTATTCAATCAATCAATCAAAAGTCACATAACAGGTTTACAGGTGGAAAGAGGTGGGTGAAACCCTGAAACTTAATTCATTTGGGCGGTGCCCGACATTGGCATTAAAGAGGGTAATTAGCTGGGAAACTGGCATAAGTTTGAGAGAGAGGATTAAATCCTTGTGGATGTAGAGCTCGCAGATCTGCTATTTTCACTAGTTTTGGGTCCCAGGCAAATGTCTAATTTCTCTTTTGGTTCTTGACCTAAAGATTTTGGGAACCACTGCTATAAGACATACCTGTGGACATTTGTATTGTCCTCTGGGGTAACAGGACAGGCACGTGCACACATAGACATCAAAGGGGGCTTGAGCCATTCAAGAGCATTGCCTTTGTCCAAACTCTCCTGAACTTGAACGCAGCATCTTATGTTGAAAGAATTGCCCTCTCTGTGTAGAAATCCATGCCGTTATGCCACATTTCCAGTATTAACTTGATTATGCTTAGTTCAGTGTGGTATCAAGCACGGAAAATAGCAGACCTCCAAGCTCACAACGCGTCGCGCTGCGACGCGTTGTGAGCTTGGAGGTCTGCTATTTTTGATATTTTCACCAAAAGGCCCTTTTAGAAATGTCAGCCCCTGCCTCTCTCTGCACGTCCCTGTAAAAGGACTTACCAAGGGACAGTTGTACTGTCCTCTGGTGTATAAGACATACCTGTGGACAGTTGTATTGTCCTCTGGTGTATAAGACATACCTGTGGACAGTTGTATTGTCCTCGGGGCTGTGCCCTGTCCCAGTGCTTGTGGATACATAACTGGGGACAGTTGTACTGTCCTCTGGTGTATAAGACATACCTGTGGACAGTTGTATTGTCCTCTGGTGTATAAGACATACCTGTGGACAGTTGTATTGTCCTCGGGGCTGTGCCCTGTCCCAGTGCTTGCGGATACAGGCCAGGCAGTAGGAGTGACCACAGGGCAGGGTAGCGGGGTCTTTGAGGGTCTCCAGACACACGGAGCAGGCAAACGTCTCCTCTCCCGCCCAGGCTGCTGCTGAGGCCATGACGACCACGGCTAGAAGGAAGCACATAGTGTACAAGGTCGTGTAAGTGATATGTTATCATTAAAACAAGGTTATGTTGTTGTTCAATGTTGTGAAGACGTTAATAGTTGCCTACCCTCGATGAGCATACAGGCTTACGCAAAGGCAAAGATTTAATTTAGCATTTTTCTATAGACCGAAGGAAGGCCATTTTCGACTTGGCATCCTATTGTACATCGAAGCTATATAGGGGGTGGAGGGGTATGCGTGTGACATCATCGTCATACCCGTAGGTTACGTGTGAACGCCTACTGAGTGACAAAAAACTACTTTCTGGCCATGACAGCCCATACATCCAAACAGAAAAGTCTATCTGAAAGCATTAAATTACGTTAAACTCACTTTGCCACACGATTTGCCATTCATTTTATGCATGCGTATACCCTCTAGTTATAGTGTGTATTAGCCTGGAACCAGACAAATCCGCCTGGGCAAAAAAATGTGCCCTTGGCGAATATGGGTCTGACCCCACTCAATTGTGAATCCATTTCCTGTCCCCCAAGATTTGGGGGAACCAATCAGGGCCCAGCCAATCGTGTCCAGAGCAATTTTTTAACCCACTCCTTGGAAATGAAAATTCTGCCCGCGAGTCCAGACTAATATCCAATAGGCAGTGAGGAATTAATATGAGCAACGCCAGGCTACGTGTGTATAGCTTCGATGTGCAGATTATTGATATTTTGTATCTAGGTTCTTGGTTTACCTACATTTACTACTTCTATGCATTGATTTATTAACTTGTACTGTCCTTGCTTATTATCGCTCTGGATTAAGAGCGTCTGCTAAATGCCTGCATTGTAAATTGTAGGTCTAAACATCCATTACACATTTCTTCTTGAATAGCCAAGTTACAGTTACAAGGTAACGATAGCAGCCCTACATCTGCTGCTAACATTCTGTGACAATAGCAGATCTACAAGCTCACAATGTGAGAGTAGAGATGGGTATTGTAGGTGATTTTCATATTATGGTTAAAGCAAAAAGTGTTTTTGTGAAAAGGTCAAAGCTCTTTAGTCTTTATTGTGATAGTAATCATTGCTATACATCAGGGGTGTCCAAACATTTTTCAAAATGGGGCCATATTAGAAAATATTAAAAATACCCAAGGGCCGACTATATCTCCTGACAAAACATACTTTTGGTCGGACCATAACAAAGTGACATACATATCGAGGGCTTGGCGCAAAAAGGGCCCAAACTAAGTTTTGATTGACTGTAAATATTTTATTAAAAACAACATATGTAGGCAGCCTGTACTGTTATACAGATTAAGGCCCAAATGACATTCAGACAATAATAATACTGGACCATTAACTCTTTCGATCAGCACCAAACTTGGCATAAACACTAATCAGGGGTCTGCCATAAGAGTAGGGGCCACATTTGGCCCCCAGGGAAAATCAGAGGCCCCAGGGGGCCCTTGGGTGCCACAAATGCACCGTTCATCCAATCAACCAGGGGCCACGTGTGATGATGTAAAAAAAGTCATTTTCGCCAAAAATGTTTGCGTCAAGCCCTCGATATGCATGGCAATTACAATATTTTATTTATCTATCATCATCAATATTTAATATCAATGGTCTTTTGTCAGGTGTGTGCTCTGAACAAAACACAAATAACTCACATTACCAAATGTAACCAGACGTGCAAGGTAAAAAATACAACAACATAGCCTTTCTTTGACCCCTTCAGAAACAGGGAACAAGGAATCCTGATGATGACCATAAAAAATTCTTGTTTGGTGCTGGCGGGCTGTTTATACTGGTAGTACAATTTAGGAATGAAGCCACAGGCCGTATAAAATGTGTCATTGGGATGCATTTGGCCCACGGGCCACACTTTGGACACCCCTGCTATAGAGTGTTTGTTCAGTAAGAGCGGTATCCCCGTCTACAGCTTTTTAGTAAACAGAAAATACATTTTCAGATAGGACACAAAGAAAAGTACCCATTTATCAGCTTCAATCTTTATAGAGTTCCAGTTCCATTATGACTGTTCATTTATCATCACTTCTGTTTGTTACTGAACAAGAACTCTATAACAACGATTACTATCAAAACATAGAGCTATTTAATCGACATTTATTTCAACAAAACAAAAAATCACTTACTACAAGTTGAAGGTATTCTCTCTGTAGATAAAATCTAAGTAGATGCCTCAGGACACTGTTAAAGTCACTGAGTTGTTACAACCTATGACCAGGTGCAACAGACAACAGGAACAGAGTAATGCATTTCACATGCATTACATGCTGTTTCAAGCATGCAGAGTGGGTTGAGGTGGGGCAGGAAAGACGGGTTCTTCAACAAGTTTACCTTCTTTCAGTGATGTCATGAATGCAACACATCTCTCCCCAACTCTGGCTTATTATTGGCTCCACTCATTTATTTAAATGCCATTGTTTCTCAACATAGGGTTTCGGGGACCTGCCAGGGGAAGCTTAGGCCTACTCTTAGGCCCTGAGCAGTTTCTATCAAGCAGCAATTAGACTGTTGAGTATATGGACATACTGTGTCAGTCTCATGTGGTCTATGACGTCAGACATCTATGATGTCAGTCATCTCCATATTTGGGAAAAGTTTAATTTATGCATTTTCCCATTCAAGTCAATGAAGAAAATTAATTCACAAATAAATTAATATAAATTTAACTATAACGTATCTATAGCAAAATGAAAGCAGACTAGTCCAGATGAAGCCGGTCGATTTGACATACTGTATGGCCCAGTGTGTGCCACCAAAACTGTGGGAGGAGTAGCGCATCTATCTATCTATCTATCTATCTATCTATCTATCTATCAACTGCCTTATGGGCCTGCCTTGCACAATTAAGAATGTCACCCATGTGTTACTTATGTAATGTGATGTGACAATAATTATTGTCACATCACATCACATGAACATACACTGAGTACTTTACAGTGTGTACATAGATTGGGGTCCCAGAGATAAACAATTGCATCATGGACTATTTGATTATCGCTGCCCTATAATCAAAGTCTCTACTCTGGTATAACCCACCATGGATGTATTTAACAGTACCACTTACATTTTAATTTGCCTCAATTTTAGTGGCATAAAAAAAATCGATTATGTTTCAAAAGTGCAAGATTTAATAATGCACATGATTATCAAAGTGGGGTCTGGGGACCCCTAGGGGTCCTTAAGGGGGTTCCAGTTTAATAACACTAAACTGAAATCCTGTTTCATATTATGATCTACAATAAGATCAACGAGCTCACAGCGCATCGTGATGCAACATGTTGTGAGCTTCTAGATCGGCTACATTTGAATAGTGCAAGTATAAAATAGTGCTTAAATTGCTGTATTCTGGGTTAATAATATTCATCTGCAAATTCAAAATTCAATCTGCATAACTCAAAGTAGGCTTATAACTAAAAGAGCTGTAAAATAATTGTTTAATATTGAACTTTTTTTTAAACTTCACTACATTTGTTTCTGAGATTGAAAAACAGACATTACTACTCAAGAACCTCAAACAGTACTTACAGTATAATACTTAATCATAATACTTATAAATACACTTAATTACTTGTATTAGGCTGTCTTGGGACCAGTTAGACTGGTTGTATGAAGGTGTTGTTTACTTTGCTGCGTGGGGGGCCACAGTTAGGGGCCAGTCTGACCTCCTCATGATAACTGGAGGTCAGTGAGGGAAGGCATAAAGGGGCCAACAGTATCAGTCAGTCAGTCAGTCAGTCTGGAATGATACAGTTTGTATGGAGGAAATAACAACACATAAGACCGGGAACGCATTATTACTTAACCATTATTTTATGCTTTAACCATTGAAAAATAGCAGATATACAAACTTGTAGATCTGCTATTTTTGAAAAATCTTGAAAATGTGTCTTATTTTTATATAATACTTTTTACCCGATTCTATGAATGTCTTCTAAATACTTCTAAGGTTTTTGTAAAACGCATGTTTCTGTATCAGTGGTTCTCAAACTTGTTCATGTCATGAACCCCTAGAATAAATATTATGTGTCAGGGACCCCGCGGAAGCAAATATTTGAGTTACAAATGTTCGCTTTAAAAAAGATATAGGCCTATCCAAAGATTTGCCCAAATTTTCATGAATTTTCAAAAATAGCAGATCTACAAGCTAGCAGAGCAGCACCGAGACGAGTGCTATTTTATAGTTAAAGCATAAAGCATCAGTTAGGGTCAGTCTGAGGTTATATCATGATGTTTAACTAGGGGCCAGACAGTGATGGGAGGCATAAAGTCAGTCAGGATACAGTGTAGGCTATAGCCTACAGTATATGAAGTATGAAGGAAGCAACAGCACATGTTTAACCATTATTTTAGGCTTTAAATATTTAAAATCTTGAACATTTGTGCAAGGCTTATTTTTATATAATATTTTCGACCCGATTCTATAAAATGTCTTCTAAATCTTCTAAAGGCTTTTTGAAAAACCAGTGAAAAACACACTTTTCTATGTCAGTAGTACCCTCGCCTAGAATTATACATAATTGGCCGCCGACCCCCATCTCTGAATACTATGTATCAGGGACCCCCGGCCTGGAAGCAAATATTTGAGTTACAAATGTTCGCTTTAAAAAATATATATATATTATCCAAAGATTTGCCCAAACTTTCATGAATTTTCAAAAAATAGCAGATCTACAAGCTAGCAGCTTGTGAGCTTGTATATCTGCGTTTTTTTTTTTTTTTTAATAGTATAAAAGCATAAAACATCAGTTAGGGTCCAGTCTGACTGGTTATAGGCCTATCATCATGTTTAGTCCAAACAGTGAGGGGAGCATAAAGGGGCCAGTTAGTATCAGTCAGCATACAGTATGTGATGAAGCAACAACACATGTTTAAACGCCATATTGACTGTACTGTCTGTTAGCAGCTGTTAGCTCCGGTTAGCAGAGCTGTGGGTGACAGTCTGTCCCTGTGTGGTCAAGGTGAGTGTTTATAGCCTCCGTTCATTCAAATATATCTTCTTGTAATGTTCATTTGTCTGGCTTTTACAGCTTAAAATCCTTCATATAGACGCTATAGAGGTTTTCAGCTCAAGAGCGCAGTTTCACTCTGTATTTTATAAACAAAACCTGGCCCGGCTTTGATTACCGGCCACGTTAGCCGACTAGCTTAGCATTCACAACAAGCCTTTTCATAGGGTTGTTGTGGATGCTAAGCTAGTTGGCTAACACATGCTAACTCAACCGTCCAGAGCTGAAAGGCACTAAACTAAAGACAGTTAATAACGACCAACTGTACAGACATAAAGCTGATCATTATATAACCTGATAAGTAAACGCCATTTATTTTATAAATGACTATGAACGTGGTTTAACTGCAAATGTAGCAGGTAGCTCTGCTAGCTAGCATTAGCTAGCCAGCTATACTAGTTCTCAAACACGAGCCTGTCCAGTCATTTAAACTAATCCGATTCACTGACAGCTGGACGCTTTTTTCTGAATCTATAGCGTGTCGTCGTTGTTGGAATTAACGTAAAAAATAACGTTAAACGCAGGAGTTTAACGTTATTTTTTATTTAGTTTAAAAAGTAAAATGTTTGGTTGGCTGTTGAAGTGCAGAGCTAAAAACAAGGCAGCCGAGATGACATCATGTCATGACGGCTTCCGTAGTTGTAGTCCTACTACTCACCACGTGACTGCAGCTTCTGCTTGCTAGAGGACATGAACGATGAGCTGT
Source organism: Nannobrachium achirus (assembly GCF_963921795.1). NCBI lineage: Eukaryota > Metazoa > Chordata > Actinopteri > Myctophiformes > Myctophidae > Nannobrachium > Nannobrachium achirus. The sequence goes on along the minus strand of NC_137817.1, from coordinate 58,623,958 downwards.
CCTTGATCAATATAATAATCAGTGGTGGAACCAGTGGTGTTAAGCAACTAAGGACATTTACTTTACAATTTTGAGCTATTTGTACTTTTTGAGTATTTCCGATTTCCAATAGTTTTACTTCTACTCCACTACAGATGGTTTTACTTCTACTCCACTACAGATCCAAATATTGTACTTTTACTCCACTACATTTATTTGAAAACTTTAGTTACTAGTTACTTTGTAGATTTTGATTCTTATAAAAAAAAAAAAGAAGCCCTATAGCCTATACATTCAGACATTTGAAAATAGCAGATCTACAAGCTCACAACCCAAACCCGACCCGACATTTAGGGTAGGGTAGGGCCTAAAATGTATGCTAATTAGTCGGGCCGGGTAGGTCCTCGGGCTTAATGAAAAAATAAAATATTTTTTAAATGTATTTTATTACTATTACTCTGTGATAGAGTAATGAGAACCCGACCATACCCGAACCCGACCCGACATTTAGAGTAGGGTAGGGCCTAAAATCTATGCTAACTAGTCGGGCCGGGTAGGGCCTCGGCACTCGGGCCGACCCAGTTAGGGCCGGGCCTTAATTTTCAGGCCCGTTGACAACTCTAGAGTTTGTAGATCGGCTATTTTCAAATGATTTGTATACGTTTTAAAAGGGACATTCTGCCTAATGAGTACTTTTACTTTTGGTACTTACGGTAAGTACATTTTGATACCAATACTTTTGTACTTTTACGTAAAGTGAAGTGACTGAAGTAAATTTTGAATTCCAGACTTTTACTTGTAACAGAGTATTTCTACATCACAGTATTGATACTTTTACTTCAGTAAAACATTTGAGTACTTTTTTCCACCACTGGGTGGAACTAGGATACTTTCACTAGAGTAAAAGTATCAATGCTGCAATGTAGAAACATTCTGTTAGGGTGCCCTCAAACCAAAATACCTATGAGAGTGGAATCCGCGTTCCGCCAATGCATTTCAATGAGAAGGGAGCGTTTTTTGCAGAAATCCTCTGCTGGCATGAAACCGCTTCACTCTCATTGAAATGCATTGGCAGAACGCGGATTCCACTCTCATAGGTACTTTGAGAGTGGAATCTGCGTTCCGCCAATGCATTTCAATGAGAATGGAGCATTTTTTTTTTTTTTTTTGCAGAAATCCTCTACTAGCAAAAAAAAACGCTCCATTCTCATTGAAATGCATTGGCGGATTCCACTCTAGGTATTTTGGTGTGTGGGCACCCTTACAAGTAAAAGTCTGGAATTCAAAATGTAATGGAGTAAGAGTACAAAAGCATTGTCGGATTGATTTTATTGTCAGTTTGCATAGGAAAAGGTACAGTTTCATGTCTGTACAGTTCACTGGTACACCTCAAAAAAGCTTTTGGGCTTGTTTAAATTGGGGTCTTTTTTTAAACTCATAACGTTGAGTCACAGACAAATAAAACAGGCCTACTACTATGCAGAAAAAAAGAACATCACAATGTCACAATGTGTTGCGATGCTACGCATTTGGAATATTGTAGATCGTCTATTTTCAAATGGCCGAAATGTTTAGGGTTGAAGTGGTTATGTATTTTTTGTGATAATAATCAAAATCGATAAAGTAACTGTAACTAATAAATGTAGTGGAGTAAAAGTACAATATTTGGATCTGAGATGTAGTGGAGTAGAAGTAAAAGTAAAAGGCCTTTTATTAAATTGTTTTCTTCAGTCTATTGTACGGAGGTTTTTGGTATCACAATATACTTAAAGTACCAACAGTGAGAATATACTCATTGTGCAGAATGTCCCCAGCCATTTCACATTTTTTATTTCTTTCAAAGGGTTTTCAAAATGTGTAAAAAAAAATATTTTTTGAAAGAAGTTGACAACACGATTAGCTATTACAAAGCACATAATAGCTAATAAACATGCTTTGTGACCTTGGAGATTAGCTATTTTCTAATAAAAAGCTTTAACTGTTAATTTATGTTTTCTAATAATCTAAATCTGCAAAGTAACTTGTTACTACACAGTTAACAAACCGTTTATCTTGCCAATCCTAAGCATGAAATGAACACTGAAATATTAAAGGGCTTCTAAAAGTCACCAGAAAACAAATTCAACATGCAAAAAAAAGAAAGAAAAAAAAAAAAAAAAAAAGCTTTTACCCAAAGTATTTTTTTTAGTTTATTAGCACATCATATAAAACATGTAACATTACAAGTAAAAAAGTCATATAATCTGAATACTTTTCTGTATGGGCCCCCTGTGACATTTTAGGTGCTGGTAGGACACCTACTGGTTGACAAGTAGTACTGCCTCTCTGCTCTTCAACTAACTTGTGATTCCGTTTCCTCTTTGTTCAGGATGTTCAGGAATCCTCACGTCGCGTTCTGCTCCGTCAGACCCCTGCTGCTCGGCGTGAGAGACCCCGCGCACGCCTGTTGCAGATGCACCGCACCGGGACCGGGAGCCAGAGCTGTCAACTTCTTCCACAAAGACAGGGGAGGAACGGACAACGGGAAAGTAGAATCTTCAGCAGACAAAGACACTGCGTCCCGTTCCGTAAACTTAGCCACAAATCCGTTAAAAGCAGACTCTTTCTTGCCCGCACAGCATCGCCTGTCTTCAGAACCAAAACCCTTCGTGGCCTCACAAAATCTCAAAACAATCGGTAGCCGTGGCTGTTCGAAAGCCACCAAGTGTCTTCTTCAGCCTTGTAAAAGACAACCGGACCCAGTAATAAGCCATCAGCGTCATCCTTCGTTCAGCCACCTTGCTCCAACGAAGTCCCAAAGGTACCTTGCTCTCCTTCAGAGTAATTTATCTCACAGAGAACTCTTTCTTAGGCCCTTTAGCAGCTCCTCGGAACCGCACAGATCGCCGTGGTCTCTGAACCACCACCACCACCACCTCCAGAGCTGTGGTAGACCTCCTCCACTGCAGTGCACCACCACAGGGCTCTCCATAGCCCAGGTCAGGGCTCTCCTCCATCATGCGGCAGCACCTCGCGAGGCTTCGGCCTCCCTGAAGGACTGCCTGTCGCCGGGGAACGAGGAGCGCTGTCGCCAGACGCTGGGGCCCAACCGGAAGCTGTACGAGACGGGGGACGCCAAGGTAGGGGGATGCAAGTCATCGGTTAATCCGTGAAATTGAAAGTTGTTATAGATCGATTCATTCAGTGGTTCTCAAACTTACCCCCATTTGAGAAACACTGGATTAATTATTGATAAGCAGCGTTTTTAAGGACCAAAAGGAAAATGATTGTCCAAAACTAAAAATTCATTGCAGTCCTTGATCTATGGAGTCTGTCTCATTTCTCTCCAAAGCCTTTGAATATGAATAAGGATTATGGTAAACTCACATTTGATATCACACGTCACACACCATACCTGTAACATTCACAAGGCCTTTTACAAAAAAATAAAAAATAAAAAGATTTTTAGATTAATTGTTACCATGCCTATACCCAGGAGCTCCAGGGCAGGAGGAACCCGAGCCAGAAGAACCAGGGCAGGTGGAAGGCCTCGGTCCTGGTGTCGCTGTGCTCGGTGGAGGAGCAGCCGGCCTTCCTGTTCACGCTGCGCTCCACCGCGCTGAAGGGACGACACAAGGGGGACGTCAGGTCAGTGAGTCAACCAGTCTCGCGTGGCCAGACTGTCGACTAGGGATGGGACCATATGAAAATGTCATATCATGGTTATCGTGACAAAATATATCGCGATTTACGATATTATCACGATAATCACAATCCATTATCCGGAACATTTGCCCAAAAATGTGCCAACATTTGCCAAAAAATAGCAGATCTACAAGCTTGTAGATCGGCTTTTTTTGGCAAAGAGATTTGATAGAGTGATAAAAAAGACTGTATCAAGTACGTATATTAAGTACCTTTTACCAATTATAGAGGGTTTAAGTGGTACCGGATATGCAGCTCGGCAAAAAAAAAGGTGAATTGGTCCCAGTGCATGACGGAGGATGATATCACGATAAATGAAAACTACACGATACGATTATCCTGAGTGTTTTTTATCACGATAAACGATAATATCGCATATCGTCCCATCCCTACTGTCGACTCCCACGATTTGCAAATGCTCCCGTCATACAGTCTGGGATGATCTTGAGGATCCGGCACGACAAGCGATAATTCGGATGTGAAGCCTCCACACACCTCTGTCGCTCACATTTATCCTTATATAACTAAAAAAAATCATCTAAGCATATTTATCTTGCCGCTTAGCAGAAACGATATTCTAAAATATATTTTCGTCAACGGAAATGCCAGCTTCCGTTCCTCAGATTTTTTCAGTTTAATTATGACACCACATCAAAATGTCACATTTCCAATTGATTCTGACAGGATATAAATAACAACCTTTATTTGGAAAAGAGAGGAGCGATCCGAGCACTCAAAAAGTAAAAAAAAAAAAGAAGTTAAAAAAGGCATATATGCCCTGATGAAGACCCTGTGTTGGTCGAAACATGTTGGCTTTTATTATTTTGTACTGTGATAAAGTACCCAGTTTTTACGTCCGTTCTCCTCCTTTTTTAACTTTTGGAGTGCTCGGATCGCTCCTCTTTTTCAAGTTTTATCCCACTGATCATAGAAGCACCCGCCACATGTTTTTAACTTTGCTGCTACCTCCTGTGAGAACCTAGTTTCTCTTGCTCTTCGCTTAACAACCTTTATTTGTTGTCCTCCTTCTTTAGAAATATATTCTTTTTAGGATGTTGTAGGGCCAGGCCTAATGATCATTTAGACTCAAGCAATAACTAACCTACCTCCCAGACTCTCTCCCCAGTCAAAGTCATCAGTTTGAAATGAATGAATGTAAGATGCATATCGTCGTTGTCGGGTGGAAACCTTGAATGTCCGAAACTGTTCTTTTTTTATTATTATTGTAAAAACGAGTCAAAGAAGTGAAAACAGCAGATCTACAAGCACACAACGCCTCGCATCGCGAGGCGTTGTGTGCTTGTAGACCTGCTGTTTTCACTACTTTTGTGCAACACTGAACATCCTATTTTGGAACTTGGAGATACGAGGTTTCTGCCCGACAGTGACAATATAGATGTGTGGACTCTCGCACTCTCATGCCAGTGTGCCAGTGATCACCCACCCCTGTGCCAATGTTGGCACCCGTGCCTAAGGTTGCCTAAACTCCCTGTCGCACTTAGAACAACGGACTCACTCGCTAGCTTTTGCCGTGGACTGAAGACTTTTCAGACTCCACCTAAACCCTTAGCACTACTGAAACACTCAATGACCATAGATGAAGCTAGTTAGCATTTGTTTTTAGGTTTTTTTAGAACCTTTTTTTCTTGACTGATTATATTGTTTTCTAGATAGATATTCATTTGCATTTGTTGTATTGCTGTTGATGTCCTGACATATTATCTTGTTTATTATTGTGATATTTTTATCTGCTTATTGTAAATCGCTTTGGATTAAAAGCGTCTGCTAAATGCCTAAACTGTAAACTGCCTACCTCTGTTGTATGTGATTGTTCCTTGTATGTGCAGCTTTGCAGGAGGTTTTTCATGTGTTTTTCTCTTGTATGTGCAGCTTTGCAGGTGTGTTTTAATGTGTTTTTCCCCTGTATGTGCAGCTTTGCAGGAGGTAAGAGCGACCAGGCAGATAAAGACGTGGTGGAGACGGCACTCAGGGAGGCTCAGGAGGAACTGGGCATCACCGTGGACAAACAGCAGGTCTGGGGCGTCCTCAAGCCTCTACGGGACATGGTGAGAGGACACTAAAAACCGAATAGACGTCTATTCGGTGAGACTGCTGTTGTGAAATAACGATTTAATAAATCTACAAGAAAGAAACTACTTCAGAGAGTGCGGATATTCCCTTTTTTCCTGATACTTACCCGAATCTGCACCCAGTAAACAAAAAGACTTCATTACTCTCGCAGAGAGCGCGTCATCTCCAGGCGGTTTTGTACCGGCTAGGAGATTTGTCCAACAAACACACAGTGTCATTTACAACTAAACGTTGCTCGCAAGAATGTTTTAAAAAAATATTTGATGCGAGAATTAGACGATGCAGCCAGTAACAGAAAATGGATTCTATTTCACCAACACTTCCTTGTTTTCCAAGGTGTTGCGCTGGGGGGACACCCAGCGCAACACTTGTGGAATACTTGAACTTCTGTAAGCAAGGAAATACTTTGTTTTGTTTTTAGTTTTTGGTGAAGCCCTTCAGGTTGATATGGCACCTCCGCTATCGCGTCTGTGCCAGATCAGCCTGTCGGGACTTATCACTCGATGATGACCACTAAGGCAGACGCTATCCCTTACTTAAAAACAAACAGCTGTCTGGGGCGTCCTCAAGCCTCTACCAGACATGGCGAGATGACACATAGATTAGAACAAATTAAAACTGTAAACTATCTGTAATTTCTTTTTACAGGGGTCTTCAATATGCCCGTACACAAATAGCAATAGTTAACCCTCTGGCGTCTGGTATTTTGTTATAATATTTTGTTGTTACCCTGTGAGGGTTGTTTTTGATAATAAAGACTTTCATAGATTTATCCATTCAAAATGCAAAAAGAAGCCTCACAGGGCAACAACAAAATATTATAATTACAATCCTTACTATCTTTTGTTGTCAGTGCTGGTATGACTTGGTATGACTTTAGCATCAATCTACTATTTCTTCAACTGGTTGGTTCTTGGCTACCAAAACTCCATAATTCTTTATATTGTGCAAATAGTTTACGAGACACAGCGCTGGTGTCTCCTTTCACAAGACATATTAGGACTAGGCCTAAATGTTGTGTCTTTTTGTTTCAGTCTGGGATGCTCATTGCTCCTGTGCTGGCTAACCTTGGACCACTAGAGGTGCTGTCCTTCAAACCAAACCCTCAAGAGGTACAGTAACAGCATGGGACTTCTGTTCTTATCGCCGGACAATCTGGGAACCCATCGTCAAATGAAAAACGGCTCCCTCTCTATTTAGCGTAGCATCAGAGAATCTGTCTTGATGACTCGGCAAAATGTTACACATTCAGCAGAAATTCCAATAGATGAACACAGCTTCAGAATGATCCTTTAGTCCAGAGGTCTTCAACAGGGGGTCCGGGACCTCTAAGGGGTCCTCAGAGTTACTACAGGGGGTCCTCCAAATCTTTGTGTGATAGAAACCTTTTTTTCCTCCATTAACCACTTGAACCCTAGTGTCCATATTTTGAGAACTTTAGCAAAGAGCTTTGGTGTAGAGGGGAAAAAGAGCAGACTAAGTACAGGGTGAAAGGTCATGTTTTTTTTTTAGGTATTGACAATTCCAGTGGTTAAATATCTGAAAACACAAATTGACATAATTCCAATACACACTGATGATTGTGCTGTCAAAAGATGAAACTATATAGAAACAGGTAGTGGTGAAGCGACGGCTATCTTCCTAAATTAAACATCTTTATGTAACTGACCCTCACTAATGCTCATTATAAGATGGAACCATTTCTGTCCCAGGACAAAAAACTAAAGAAAGACTGCCCAATTTGGCTTTTATTTCCTGTTTCTGCGTGACGTACTGTATCACTAAGAGTTGAGGCATTACATTTTGAATAACACAGTTCTGTTGTGAAAATAGCAGATCTACATGCTCTTGCGAGGCGTTGTGAGCATGTAGATCTGCCATTTTCACAATCTCTGCCTCTAATATTTGACAATTTGGCCAATTTTTAATTTGTCATTTTAGAGGTATTAAAAAGTACTTAAATTGTCACTTTAGAAATGGGCAGATACCTTAAACATTATAGTGGTTTGTTTGCTGTTGAGTGAGAAATTAAGTTAATCATCTGGGGAGTGGGGACCCCCCAAAACAATGTGGGGAACCCCCTGGGGGTCCCGACCCACAGGTTGAGAACCACTGCATTAGGAGACCAGAGGCTGATTGGAGTCTATTCATTCCAACAGCAGAGTGAAAGTCTTCTTTAGCCCCACGGTCACTGAACTGAATATTGGACCTGATCATCATAAGCCACACACTATTCCCAATATTCTGACACTTGTTTAGTTTTTAGTTTTTTAGTTAGTAGAAACAGGAGAAAATCTACTTGGTTATCTACAGCAGTGGTTCTCAAATGGGGGTACGCAGAGTTACTACAGGGGGTACTTGAAAGAAAATGGAAACATTTATTTTACTGTTATGTTTAATGATAAAACATTGACATATGTATGTGAACGTGCTGCTCCATAAAGCTTTAACCCAAATTAAGCAAGATTTTAACTTTTACTGAATAAAAAAATAGGCTACTCCCTTTTGTTTTCAACATATTCACATAAAAACTGGACTTTTGATATCAGTATTTTCTAGTCAAAATGTTGTCGATTAAAGGGATTCAGCAATCAGGAAAAGGAGTACTGAAGCCCAAAACGTTTGAGAACCACTGATCTACAGTATAACAAAGTAGATTTTCCCCTTCAACTGCTCCATCCCAACAACACACTCTTTTGAGATCTAGGACGTTCACGAGATCTACCGCCATAAAGCGCCTACTGCAGGGGTCTTCAACAAGGGGTCCGGGACCCCTAGGGGGTCCTCAAAGTTACTACAGGGGGTCCTCCAAATCTTCTGAGTGATAGAAACTTTTTTTCTCCTTTTTGAACAAGCTCACAACGCTTTGCGCTGCGAGGCGTAGTGAGCTTGTAGATCGTCTGTTTTCGGCAAAGGACTTTTTGATGAGAAGAGCAGACTAAGTACAGAGTGAAAGGTCAAACCCTAGCCCTAAGTATTGACGGTTCAAGTGGTTAATGTCTGAAAACACAAATTGACATGAATCCAAAATGCACTGATGATCGTGCTGTCAAACAATGAAACTATATGGAATCTAAGAACAGGTTGTGGGGGTCCCTGCTTCATCTCTCTCTCAACTAAGGGGTCCTTGGCCTGAAAACGATGCAGACCCCTGGCCTACTGAGTCTTCCCATAATTCTGACATCCCATAATTCCGACCGTTAGTCGGTTAGTGTGAGGTTAAGGATCGGATTAGTTATAATGGGGCCAGTCGGATCAACGGGACATCGGAATAATGGGGTTATCTTCCTAAATTAAGCATCTTTGATATAACTGACCCTCACCAATGCTTAGGGGTAGAGTTGCCGTCTTAGAACACGGAGGGTTCCCAGTTCGATCCCGGGCTCCCCCATAGTTGAAGAGTTCTTGAGCAAGACTCTGAACCCCTAGTTGCTCCCGATGAGCAGGTTGGTGCCTGGCATGGTTTCCTCCGCCATCGGTGTATGAATGTGTGTGTGTGTGAATGGGTGAATGTAATGCACAATCTATGTAAAGCGCCTTGGATAAAGGCGCTATATAAATGCACCATTTTAGACAGAAATTATGGCATCTTATGATGAGCACCAATAATGAAGATATATTTTTAAATTGTAAACCTACCTGCTGTAACTCCTGCTTTCTGTCCTGTGCTCGGTCCCCAGGTGGAGGAGATCTTCACGTTGTCCCTGTCCCACGTGTGCGACCCCCGCAACCGCGGCTACACGCACTTCCGCACCGGCAACAAGTACGGATACACGCTTCCCGTGTTCCGCCACGGCAAGCACCGCGTGTGGGGCCTGACGGCCGTGGCCCTGGAGCACACGCTCAAGATCATAGTCCCGCCCTAAACCACGCCCTCAAGATCATAGTCCCGCCCTAAACCACGCCCTCAAGATCATAGTCCCGCCCTAAACCACGCCCTCAAGATCATAGTCCCGCCCTAAACCACGCCCTCAATATCGTAGTCCCGCCCTAAACCACGCCCTCAAGATCATAGTCCCGCCCTAAACCACACCCTCAAGATCATAGTCCCGCCCTAAACCACGCCCTCAAGATCATAGTCCCGCCCTAAACCACGCCCTCAAGATCATAGTCCCGCCCTAAACCATGCCCTCAAGATCATAGTCCCGCCCTAAACCACGCCCTCAAGATCATAGTCCCGCCCTAAACCACACGCTCAAGATCATAGTCCCGCCCTAAACCACGCCCTCAAGATCATAGTCCCTCCCTAAACCATGCCCTCAAGATCATAGTCCCGCCCTAAACCACGCCCTCAAGATCATAGTCCCGCCCTAAACCACACGCTCAAGATCATAGTCCCGCCCTAAACCACGCCCTCAAGATCATAGTCCCGCCCTAAACCACACGCTCAAGATCATAGTCCCGCCCCAAACCACGCCCTCAAGATCATAGTCCCGCCCTAAACCACACCTTCACTATCGTAGTCCCGCCCTAAATAGGGGTGGGCGATATGGTGATAATTATCGTGGAGACGATGCAATGTCTCCACGATATGCCTTTTCAGAGATATCGTATATCTCGTGATACAATTGAGGGAGCCTTGTAAAAAAATCCTGTTTAATCGTTAATACAGAGATTCATTGCAGAATTCAATTTAAACCTGCATTTTGGTCTAAATCAGTTGTTCTCAAACTTTAAAATGTCAAGGTCTCCACTTAACGCTGACAATATACAAACGAAACCAAATGGACCCGTTTCGTTTGTATACTGTCAGAGTTACATACTTGTAAAGTTCAATTTAGACCTCCCAAAAGGAACCCAGAGAGTCTAGTTTGTGTCAAAAGCTTGGGAAAATATTGTGATATTGCATTTTTCCATATCGCCCACCCCTAGCCCTATACCACACCCTCAATATCGTAGTCCCGCCCTAAACCTTGCCCTGAAGATCATAGTCCCACCTTAGACCACACCCTCAAGGCCACGCCGTAGACCAGTGGTTAATTTCTTTTCTTTTCTTTTTAGGTATTAAAAAGGTCCTTTTATATTGTCACTTTACTGTCATCTGGGGACCTCCCCAAAACCATGACCCGCATTTTGAGAACCACACTGCCCTAGGCCCCACCCCCAAAGTCACCATTATACCGCCATAGCAAACCGACGTAGTTAAAGGAGCACTTTAAGATTGACAGGAGAGATGTTTAGGCCAACGGACTGCATGTTTAGGGCAGTGGTGCTGACGGAGATGAATGAAACACATGTTTTACCTTATTTCAATGAGTATGCAATTATATGAACATAATTGTAGGTTTGTATAATTGATTATTTATTTTGGCAGGGGACTCCCTCCCGGTTGAAAACATACAAACATAAAATGTTGTCTGTGTTTTTGGTTAATTGAAGCTGGTCTGTAGGATTTGCCTCAGATTGAAAAGTTGATGAAACCATATTCTAAAATAATCTATATTATAATAAAATAAACTGATATTTGTGCCACTATAGGAGCATGGCCCACACCTGTCTGGGACATTTCTTTATGTATCGGCTAAATCATTTTTAAAGGCTGGTCAAATATGTGAAATTATTTCCTATCAATTAAATCAGTGGTTCCCAAACGTTTATTTTTAGACCCAAGAGAAATTGGATGGCCCAAACGAGTGAAAATAGCCCATCTACAAGCTCACAGCGCATTTCAATGTGACGCGTTTTCACTACTACTTTAACCCATTTAGGACTGAGGCCGATTAAAAAAAAAGGCCTTCTAGGCCGATTAAAAAAAAAGGCCTTCTAAATCCTGACCTGTTTTCTGAAAAACTGTAAAAAAAAAAAAAAAAAATTATGTTGCTAATGCCATATTCTGTACATAGCAACAAGAACCCAAGGGGTTCCTGTCTTGAAAGGTAAAGAAAAAGAAAAAAGAAAAAGTGGTTCCAGTCCTAAATGAGTAAAATAAATTGAATTAATTTGACTTTTAATTCCTTTTCTTCCAAAAACGTGTCATTTTGTGTCCTGATGGCTGCTTGGTGCAAAAACAATTCCCGCAAGGACAAGATAAAGCATCTATCTATCTATCTTTTGAAATATAAATGATATAGTTTTATTTATTTATTTTAGTAAATACATAAAAAAGCTAACTACTCACAATCAGAGGCCCGAGAATGTGTCCTGACTTAGCGTTTGGGAACCACCGAATTAAATGTTGACGTTCTGGTTACAGAAGGTTTAATAATGACTGTTGTTCATAATCACTGGAACCTTCATGAGCACTTAAATTACTGTGTGTGTGTGTGTGTGTGTGTGTCTGTGTGTGTGTGTGTGTGTGTGCGTGCGTGCGTGCGTGCGTGCGTGCGCGCGTGCGCGACGTGTGATACTGTTGAACAATGCAATAAAATATATTTAATTAAAACAAGGATGCTCTCTTTATATTCATTCCTACAGTATACAAACTCATTTTACTTTTTCATTCAGATTCATACAGTATCAAAGTAATATAGTGCAAAAAAACATAATAATTATTATATTGTTTATCATACAGTCAGTACTTCAATCACATGAAATCTAAACAATTAAATGTATTTTTAAAAAGTGCTATCATTCACATCATGTCAGAATAGCATGGAAACTGCACAACTGCAGCGTATAGAACTTTGTAGGGGGGGCATGACGCATTGTGCGCTTGTAGATCTGCTATTTTTGACAAAGACACTTGGTGTAGACAGAAAAGGAAGAGGAAGATAAGTGCAGAGACAACAATCAGGTCCAGTTTACTATGTGTAGAGCAGGGGTCTTAAATGTTTTCAGTCCAGGGACCCCCAAACTGATGGGTAGATGGAGCAGGGACCCCCTACCACGTCGTAGGGTGGGGGAGGGGCTACAACATTATTCATTGTATATTTATGTATAAAATTGTGTTTAATAGCGACCGTTAGGTCGCAGTTTACTATGAAAAGCTCCACTTGCTGTCAGTCTGTCACGTCAAGTCACACTTTTGCCCTACTCATATCTCTGCCACCATTGGCCCTATAAATGCCAAACTTTGCACACACAATCCTTGGATGGGAAATCACAACCTCCACCCCTCATTTCTCACATGGCCCTCTTCTAGCGCCACCATCAGGCCTATTTTTGCAAAACACATTTTTGGACACTGCTCCTACAGATTTTGGCTTAAAATCACGCAAAGCGGTACACAGTATCTCTGGATCTGTCCAATTTCTCCTATTCCTTCCTGATTGGCTACGATTGCCTTCTAAAGTTTGTGTATGCGAACTGACGATCGCTTATCTCCCGATTAGGGAGTCTGGTATAAACATATTCATGCTTTTATATTAAACATACCGTACCACTGCCATTTCTAAACATTACGTATTAACTGAGAACCAATGTCAATACTGTCAACAATCTCAATTGCACAGTAATCATGTATGCAAGGCAAGCTATTCAAAATGGACAGAATCCCGATTTATTTTTAAACAAAATGTGGACATTTTTCCATGATTTAATCAAGCAACAATTTCACGGAACCCCTGCAGTACCCCTAGGGGTCATGGACACCCTGTTGAAGACCTCTGGTGTAGAGGGTTTAAAATGGTTAAAACTATCAATACCTCCATAGTTGGATGGTGGTCCCAGCCAGGTGGATGTACTGTACGTATGTCTTTCAGTCATTACTACACCTGAAGGTCCAGGAGATCTCCAAGTAAGGCACTGTTTTGTACTCTTTGAGAGTGTACAACACAACACAGAAGCAAATGGACCAAAAAGGTTTCCCGCCTTGAAAGGTAAAAACTCCAAAAGGGGTTCCCGTCCTAAATGCAGGCAGGCAGCTCGGACACACTGTACGATATTTAAGTGGTTGGCCATTATTGAGTATTTCACACTACACAAGTGTCTTTCTTGAAATCGGCTGTCATAATATCGTTGTGGTTTTCATATGAGATTGATCACCGACAAACATTTGTTTTTATTCCAATGTCCAATGAAAACGTGAAAGGCTCCCGTGGCCGTGATATGTGCATGCAGTGAGGCAGTGACACACAACAAGCAAAACCTTGGTGAGCAGAGCCTGATATTGCGGCAGATCGGCAGTTTATCGTCTCAAAAAGTCGGGCAGTGTGTACTAAGGTAGACAGCAAGCACTCCATGGGGTTCTGGGGGTCTTTTCTAAGGCAGACAACACTCCATGGAGTTCTGGGAGTCATCTCTAAGGTAGACAGCACTCCATGGGATGTTGGGGTTCTCCTCGAACGCAGACAGCATTCCATGGGGTTCAGGGGTCCTCACTAAGGCAGACAACACTCCATGGGGTCCTGGGAGTCCTCTGTAAGGCAGACAGCACTCCATGGGGTCCTGGGAGTCCTCTCTCTAAGGCAGACAACACTCCATGGGGTCCTGGGAGTCCTCTCTAGGGCAGACAACACTCCATGGGGTCCTGGGAGTCCTCTCTAAGGCAGACAGCACTCCATGGGGTCCTGGGGGGAGTCCTCTCTAAGGCAGACAGCACTCCATGGGGTCCTGGGAGTCCTCTCTAAGGCAGACAACACTTCATGGGGTCCTGGGAGTCCTCTCTAGGGCAGACAACACTCCATGGGGTCCTGGGAGTCCTCTCTAAGGCAGACAGCACTCCATGGGGTCCTGGGAGTCCTCTCTAAGGCAGACAACACTTCATGGGGTCCTGGGAGTCCTCTCTAGGGCAGACAACACTCCATGGGGTCCTGGGAGTCCTCTCTAAGGCAGACAGCACTCCATGGGGTCCTGGGGGGAGTCCTCTCTAAGGCAGACAACACTCCATGGGGTCCTGGGAGTCGGGCAGCAGGTGGCAGTTGAAGGGCCAGCTGAAGGAGAAGGCGTCCAGGGCCTGGGAGCACTGCAGCTGGGCCTGGGAGCAGACGGAGCGGCAGGGCTGGAGGACCCCTCCATGAGGGCTGCACTGTGGGAAGAACATCCCACACAGCAGCCTGCGCAGAGGCTGGAAGCACGACAGCTCCGCTAGCACCTGGAGGAAGGCAGGGATGGACATGCAGGGTGAGAGGATGCAGTGGTGAAAAGGTAAACTTCTACTTTTTAAGTGAAAGTAGCAATACTTGATGAAAACCAATCTGATTCAGTTCAACAATCTGATTTGGGTTGCCAGTCTGAACACGTTTGAACATGTTTACCAAAGAGTGGGTCGGGACCCATTTGTTGGTCATGGAAAATGTTATATGGTTCCCGGCTCCAGTAAAAAATAAATAAATGTTCTTTTCCTACATTTAAAAAAAATGTCGATCTACAAGCTCACAATGCGGCTCGAAGCGACGCGTTGTGAGCTTGTAGATCTGCTGTTTTCAATAGTTTGGGTCCCAGGCAAACGTCTAAAGTTCTCTTTTGAGTCTTCATCTAAAAGGTTTGGGAACCCCTGGCCTTCAGTACTGGATCACAATATCGAGTTCAGAGACCACCACTGATTCGTATTTTTGTTGTGTCCACATGACAGTCAGTTGCAAGGCTTAGCTAGATTCCTGTCCCTCAGTAAACCTACCATAATAGTTGCCTACACTCGATGACAATACAGGCTTATGCAAAGGCAAATCATAATACATTTAGATAGCATTTTTATATAGACTTATCGTACATGGCATCCTATCGTACATGTTTTTTTTTTGTTTTGTGCAAGAGTCACACACAACTATTGATTGATTGGTTGATTGAACACTTTATTAACACTTTTGGAAACAAAGGCTATGCTATGCCAAACGGACGCATATAGGTGCAACTGACTGTACAAATGGAACCAATAGTAGACCCGTATAGGTGTCCATTTGAAACCCTGGTGGCACCTGGACCGAGAAACAGTGGTCTGCAGAATGTTGCCCACGTCCATCTCACCTGGTCATGTGGGGTTCAGTCCATCTCACCTGGTCATGTGGGGTTCAGTTCATCTCACCTGGTCATGTGGGGTTCAGTTCAGTGTCTCACCTGGTACTGCCTCAGCAGCATGGAGGCTTCTCTCTGGTCAGCGATGGAGAGCCAGATGTTGGGGAAGGAGGTCTGATTGTAGCTGAGATCCCTGCACATCTGCACCTCTATGAGCTCACATGATGAAGCTACACGCACGCACGCACGCACGCACGCACGCACACAGACACACACACACACACACACACGCACGCACGCACGCACGCACGCACACGCACACACACACACACACAGCATACTAGTTAACCAAATATAATCAAAACTATCAACAAAGCATCCAAAAAATTACCCAACTACCCACACAATGACGCTAGGTACAGAGAATTAGGATTTAGCTCTAAGCATAGTAGCAGTTAATTGCAGCCATTGTATTGTATCTCGGCTATATTGAAATTGAGAGCTTGACTCTCAATTATACTCTGAGTTTAAATAAAGGTTATGAATGAAAGGTGGAGCAGAGCATTGACTCACTGAACTGAGGGTAGGTAGCGTTGCCACAGTCGTGTTCGTCGCCCCCGTCAGAGCAGTCGTTCCACCCGTCGCAGATCCACTCCCTCTGCAGGCACTCGCCGGTACTGCAGCTGAACTGCTCCGGTGCGCACGTCTCTGCCACGCAGGACAGGACAAGGGATGTTACGATAAAAAATCACACCAGTGTGAAGTGAGCGGTGCAAACGCGACACACGTGCATATCTCCTTATATGGGCCGTTCTGTCCATGACTTCGGTTACTTATGTATGAGCACAAACAGATGGTTTGCACCACTCAAAGATTGAGCTTTTTAGCAGAGTGAACATGAACTCTAGTCAATAAGCATCAAGGAAAATGGTCAAATAAGTAGTGTTAAAGGGGCCCCACCATGAATTTCAATTTTTTCATTTTTCTAGTTTTTTTGGTCTTCTCAGTGACTCATTCATTAACTCTAAGCCTTGCCTTTCATTTCAGTGATTTTCTGAATGGGCGTGTCTGAACGGTACTCTTTTGAAATCGGCCCCTTGCTTATGTCACAAAGGGGCTCATTTCCTATTGGGCCCCCTCGAGAAGGGGGCAGTACTTTTTGGGAGGCTATATTCTATTGAGGCTATATACTGTATATATGAGGTGGAACCATGAGGTAAAGTACGGTAGTACTAAAATTGGCTTGAATTGGATTCACTCTACATGGTTCTCATTGAGGTACGATGCTAATCTACACTATATCGTTCCAATTTTCAAAAACAGTGCCCCGTTGCCAACAAAGGGCATTTTGGTATTGCATCTGAAACGGCTTGGAATTAGAGACAGACAGAACATGACATTTAAATATCCGAGAGGTTGTTTAGGCGAAAACCTGTATAAAACCGTATTATGGACCAATATTTATATAAAATATCTATTTTTGAAAAGCATGGTGGGGCCCTTTTAAGAGAGAACAATGTAAGAAATAGCGCAGCGTACTGTTAGCTAGAGACACGGCCTGGTAGGTGGCGTTGAAGCCGCTGTCAGACACGCCTTCATCAGCCACAAACACCACGGTCATCTGAGGACCGGAGGAGGTCAGCTCTGGAGGCACGTCTGTCCCACAGAACCTAGAGATGCACAGCGGGTACGTCCATTCAGGGCGCGAAAGCAAGACAAAAACCACACAACACATCGTCAGTTGTCAGGGTTCCCCTCGGTCAGTCATGAAATGTAGGCTACATTCCTGTAAATATTCTGACATTAGAATGGGTGGGAGAGCAGAAAAGATTGGCAATGAATTAAATGTTTGCAAAGTGTTTGACTGTGCATCGATTTAGGCTATTTAATTTTGTTCTCAAAAAGGTACACCATTCTATAGTCTCTTTAGTTTTGTTCTCGTTCCCTGCCCTATCCATCCCTGTTACTCCCAGAGAGAACCTCAACTTGTTTTAGTCTCTGCTACCTCCAGCTCTGCTTCTGTCTTTTCCTTGGTGGAACTGTCTTTAAACCATATACAACATAGCTGTCTGTCTCTAAACCATGCAACATACAGTAGCTGGTATAATAATAATGATAAGTGTATACCGTCCCAGCGTGCGTCCAGCGCCGGTGTCGGTGCTGTCGTGGATCTCTACGTAGTCAAACTCACACACGTCCTGAGTCTCCAAGCTGAAGTTCTGGAAACTCAGTGTGATCACATGACCCTCCTCCACTGATATACGCCATGTACACAACTGAGAGAGAGAGAGAGTTCAGTAGGCCTACCTTGTCTGTCATCATTCTTTGTAACTTGTGTATTTACAAGTCTTTCTAAAGGCCAGGTGCAGCAATGCTAATGTAGTGATGCGCGGAAACGGGGTTTGAACCCGGGACTCCAACTCGCCAGTCCAACGCACAACCAGTCGTGCTAATAGGGCTGAGCCCGATTAGCAGGGCTGTTGTCTCTGGTTCATGGCTGATACTAACTGTGGGGTGCTACATTCACCCCCCAGGTCTTTTGGAGCGCGCCCTTTCGCTTCACACATCACGCCGCGGACCACCGCACAAGACGTGGCACTGTTCCTCCTCACGAGGGCATCACGCTCCTCACCCTGCCGACAACGCCAGATGTAGTGATACGCGGAAGCAGGGATTGAACCCGGGCCTCCCACTCGCCAGTCCAACGCACAACCAGTCGTGCTAATAGGGCTGAGCCCGATTAGCAGGGCTGTTGTCGCTGGTTCATGGCTGGTACTAACTGTGGGGTGCTACACTAACATGGATTAACATGGGCTCTTGTAATCGCGAACAGACCACGTTAAAAGGTATGAAAATCTCGGCAGCCAATGAGTTAATTGGCATAACGACTACATTCGGGAGGAAAGATTTATAAATAAATGAATTAGAAGAGGAAAGGGAAAGAATATTATATTAAAATTACAAGAAATCATTCAGAAATTGAAAATAGCACACAAGTTGCACCGCATTGTGAGCCTGTGGATTTATTTTCACTTTACTTTTGTATGTTTGTAGTGTTCCTTCCTAGATATGCAAACAAAAAGTACAATACTTATTTTTAAATAATTAATTAAGACCTGGAATGCATCTGTCACATAAGACTTGAACCCGCATTAACTATTATTTTTGCTTTAACTATGAAAAAAAAAGATAGATATATATATCGCAGATATACAAACTCACAGCACGGCACTCAGTGCCGCGTTGCAAGCTTGTAGATCTGCTATTTAAAACAAATAATAATAATAAAAAAATAAAGAATATTGTTTGGAACACTTGCAATTCTGGGAAATTGCAAGTGTGGTTGCACTGACGCTGATCATTATATTATATATATACATTATTTTAAGATTTGTTTTTGGTGCTTTTATGCCTTTATTCATAGGAATTGACCAAGAATGCTGGTCCCTGATTGGGCTACAGGCTTAAGCCAAGAACATTATACATACCCAGCCGATCGCAGAACTTGCACGCTAATAACCACCTAACCCAAGCTGTGCCTTAGTTAGACTTTTCTTTTCTTTTGTTCTGTTGCTGTTGGTTGTCATTGCAGCCAGTTCCCACCTGATGCTGTGTGGGAGTCCTGACTGCTCCAGGCCGTACTGAATAACTGCCAGCTTGCATAACGTCTTCAGACTAGGATTTAAGTCTAAGACGTACAAGTCGTAGGGTATGTTGTCTTCTACAAAGACGATGATACGACCTCGCACCATGCAACAGAACGCACGACACCTCCTTGGCAATGAGTTTGACCACATGTCTGGCCACGGAGCATCGATCTTCTTCCAGGAGAAGGTGTCTGGGTTGAATCTCCACAGATCATTGAGTTCCTGGTAACCGTTGTTGCCACCAAATATGTACAGCTCTCCATTGTAGGCAAAGGCTGAATGACCACAGCGTCCTATTGGATGAAGCTGTGCAGAAGGTGTGCTCAGCCAGCAGTTGGTCTCCGTGTCAAACACTGTGATGACGTTGTTGTGGTGGCCCCCGAATACAAACATCTTTGTCCCGATGATGGTGGCAGAGTGACCGTGTGAAGCAGGTGGTTGAGTTCCTCTGGTGTTAATTAAAGACCAGGCCATTGTGGTGGTGTCCAATGTGTAGATGTCGTTAATATAGAATACACGGTCATGGCAATGGTGGGTGTATCCTCCATAGACATACATGACTTTCCCCAAGACACATGCCGAGTGGTCCCTCCTCCCCTCCGGAACGGTCCCCGAAACCCTGGGCTTCAACCATGTGTGGGTGTCGACATTGAATGCACACAGCTCATTGGTTTGGGGAACCCCTCCCCAGATGTAGATGAAATCTTCAATCAGCACAGCTGTGTGGCACCACCAAGGAACCTCAGGGGGGCGCTCTCCTGTTCCAGTCGTCACTGAGGGCAACCTCAACCAGCGTAAAGACACTGTGTTGAAGATGTGCGCTACGTGAGTCTTGTCACAGTAACATCCGATGGTGTACACCTTGTTCTCCACTGCAACAGCAGCTCCACTGTGGTACCCCTTCGGCCCTCTGTTTAAACTCAGCTGCACAGCACACAGCATTTCTCTCGCCCCTTGGATCGAGTCGGATTTATCGAGCCCTGCACTGCAAAAGACAAGATCAAGGTCAGGATGAAGACCAAACAACTCCCAGCAGAAGACGGAATTGGACAAAAAAGATGGAGATGGGCCTGGCACACACTACGCAAACCAGTGTCAAACACCGCCAGACAGGCTCTGACTTGAACCCTCGAGGGAAGAGAAACAGAGGCAGACCTAAAAAACACTTGGCAGCAGGATATCAAGGCAGACACCAAGAGACTGGGATGCACCTGGTCGCAGATAGAAAAGACACCAAGAGAATGGGATGCACCTGGTCGCAGATAGAAAAGAACGCAGACGACCAAGATCTCTGGAGGTCCCTTGTCGACGGCCTGCCCTACACACTGGTATGGATGTCAGGCAACGACAGGCATAAACAATAAGTATGTTAAGCACCATAAAAGACTGCAGTCCTATCATGTGCGCTGCTACTTATTAGTTCAGTGGCGCAAATGTGACGCATAGCTTGACCAATCCGCAAAGCCCATGACCCGGGCTGGCCAATCAAGGAAGCCGATGGCTGGCGATCTCCCTGATAAGGTCAATTAATCACCAGCGCTATCACAACCCAGGTGGGTTCTGGAAGTCCCACTCGTTACACAGGTGACAGTGTTGATGATTCATTTCAGAGGGAGACCACATCGAGGGCTTTCTAAATTCTACACCGACGGGAGTCCTCCAGGGGGCCGTACTAGGCCCGCTAGTCTACACCAAACGTAGCCTGGGATCAGTATCATGTAGGGGTTTCTGAACCGGTCGGGAGCAGAAATGACTTGAGTCATGTTGTAGTCATCAGGCGGACTACAGGCGGACGGCATAGGTGGCGGGCAATGAAGGCTAGGGAAGGTTATGCTGAGTATTTGACATGATATATAATACATGTGCGCAGAATTACATTATATAGGCTGCTTTGTGTGTTTGTGTGCTGTCGCTGCAGCCCCCCGAGTTACGATCAGGTGATAATTCAGCAAGGCTAAATTGGTGGGCGGACTTCAACGTGTGATGATGCGCGCAGTGCACAATTCCTGTGGCACGGTCCGTTCTGGCACTGTGTGTGTGCTCACGCTAATGCAGCAGGCATGGGTTGGAGACTTCAGCAGTAAGCACGGAGCATGTGACATGTCCCGACCCAAACAGCAAACACAGAGCCGGTAAATGTGTTGTCAGTGTTATGGTTTGATTGGACGTGGCGTGCGGCCGAAGGGAGCTCATAGCTCGGCGCAGTGTTCTCCACTACTGTTCATTCATTGGATGTTTGTTTTGCCGCGCTGTGTGCAATCGCCTCGTCCGTCCCAACACACACACATCTCCCAAGTAAAGCCTGACTTATACTATGTACAGTTACAGTAGTACGACGTGTTGCATGCCGAAAGTGACTGATCTACAAGCTCACAACGCGTCGCATCCGCGACACATTGTGAGCTTCGACGCGTTGTGAGCTTGTAGATCGTCTATTTTCCAGAAGCGGATCTTGAAACAGAAACCTTGTTGTTATTATGATATATTTATCTTCTAATATACTATTGCTTGTTATTATTAGTTCATATTTCATTAGTTGTTCATGTCATCCTGGTACTGTGTATAAATTGGTCAAATTGTGCTAAATAAGTCATTGTTATGGCATTGTGTAAAAAAATAAAAAGGCTCTCCAAACATTTGGCTCACCCGCCGCCTATGGGAACTCAGATTGTGGCGGACGGAACCACCAAACCGGAAGCGGAATTCAAAATATTTGAAATTGGTTTAAATTATGGCTGGGACTTTAACTGATTAATTGCGATTAATTAATTACAGAAAATTAACGCGATTAAAAACATTAACGCATTTTAATCGCACATAGTTTTTGCACCACAGAACCTTCAGTTTCGGGCATACCGATCATAGCGATGCACCAACCAAGAAGAGACAACAAACGTAAAGGGAGAAGTAGCCAATCAGAGCGCTTTGCTTGGCCCAGTGGATGCGAAATTTTGATTTAAAAAACTCACTTGTTTATTCACTCGTACAACAAAATGTGTTTTACTTGAAAATAAATGCTTCTCAGGTCAAATATCGATGTGCGATTAAAATGTGATTAATTGCCATTAATTAATCACAGCCCTTTAATTAATTAGATTAACATTTGTAATCGCATCCCAGCCCTAGTTTAAATTGCTGTAATCGTTTAGTTTCTTTTGGTATACTAATCGTTTAGTATGTTCATCTTTTATTCTAACTCATAGCGTAACTATAGCGAGAATAAACTAATTGATTCGTATTATTACATAAATAAAGTTTTCTTTTGGTTGCAACCTGTAGTCCGCCTGATGACTACAACATTATGTAGGTTCTTTCTGCTCCCGACCGGAACAGAAACCCCAAAATGCTACTGATCCCAGATTAGACCCGTACAGATAATTAACTCTTGAGAGCGTAAAATGAAACCCTTATGGGTCCATTTGGTTTCATTTTACGCTCTCAAGAGTTAAGTTATTGTTAAAGGAGTAGTTCACCCCCAAAATGACTTTTTTTCTATTGATTAGTCACACCATGGAGACTAGAGTTCAATAATATTTTTAGTTTTTTGTCGCATTCCTAAGACAAAAATGTGATAACAATAAATGTATCCCCATTCTTTCCGGATGGTGACCCGTTTCGAAACGGGTCACCATCCGGAATCAATGGGGGTAAATTTACTCTAATCAAAGTTTTGTCTTAGGAATGGGACAAAAAACTAAAAATATTATTGAACTCTAGTCTCCATGGTGTGACTAATCAATAGAAAAAAAGTCATTTTGGGGGTGAACTACTCCTTTAAACATCTGCGTTACTTAATTTACAAGAATCAAGTCTACACAATTAGAGAATGTTGAAGAATTGTTAACGTTTGCCTTTTATTTCACCTATGGCACCACATCAATAGCGCATGATCTAATTGTGGACAAAATCTTCATCAAAGATAACAAAATATATAAGTTTTGGGTCTGAGAGGTGAAATCTAATCAAATGGTGGTCTGTGGCTCAAATGCTGAACACATAATGGACCTTGATATGAAAAACCATAGCAGTTTTTCATTCAGTAGGTATTTTGAGGGTACCTGTTGGTGGGGGTAAGGCTTGGGGTGGTTGGGGCTGGCCAGGTATCCATAGGAGCCATTCTTTTGTCCCCCGCACCCTGTTTAATGACAAGAGACCAAAGCAAAGATTATTTTACAATTTCACAATTTTGGCATTTATCAGACGCTCTAATAGCGTTTTGAGGTTCCTTTTAAAAATATCGACGGAGGCTGCAAATCTCAAGGCTTTTTGAAGAGCGTTCCAAAGTTTGGGGGCAACAGCTTGAAAAGCCTTGTCACCTTTGGTTTTTAAATGAGTCCTTGGAACTATTAACAGACCCTGCTCAGCAGACCTTACGGCCCTTTAAGGATGATAAAGCCTGATCATGCAGAGCTCTGTACGTGAGCACTAAGACTTTGAACTGGACCCTGAAATTGATGGGGAGCCAGTGCAGGGAGGCCAGGACTGGGGTGATGTGGCACCTTCTACTGGACCTGGTGAGGAATCTGGCGGCAGTGTTTTGGATTAGTTGTAGGCGCCTAGGCGGTCCATGGAGGTTTTGCTGAGGCAGGTGAAAAGTGAGTTACAGTAGTCAAGCCGAGATGAGACAAAAGCATGAATGATCATTTCCAGTTCAGGGTATAGTCTAGTAGCCAAAATGTGAACCCGGACATTTTGAGTACCCTAAAGTTTTATGTTAGAAATGTTGAGTATGGGTCCCCAGCATGTAGAAACTGCCGGATGCTAACTTGTATATGTTGAGCAATTTGCATAATTTGCACAATAAGCTTTAATTAGCATAATCGCCTATATGGATAATATCTCAAAAACTGATAGGACGATTTGAACAATATTGGAGTGGTTTTGGGGGTTATTGAAGATGCTGAATCCATTTCTGACATTTTCTAAATTCAAAATGGCCGATTTAAACCGTAAATGGCCATATACCAACTTAAATTGGGATGCTTTTGATGGCAGTTTGGCAGTTTCTACATGCTGGGGACCCTTACTCAACATTTCTAACATAAAACTTTAGGGTACTCAAAATGTCCGGGTTCACAATGGGGCTCTATGGGCTGGCTACTAGACTAGTAAGTGACAATTGATCTAAGTTTAGCAATGTTCCTAAGGTGGAAAAAACATGACCGGGTTATTGAGTTAACTAGCTTAGGCCTATATCAAACACATGACAAGGAGGAATACATTAAGTCAAGGAGAGAGTGAGCATGTGTGTGTCACCTTTGTTTTTGTGCTCGCACTGTGACTCATCTGATTGGTCCAGACAGTGGGCGTGTCCGTCACACACCGACACGGGCAGGAGACAACGACCTCCGTCACACTGGAACTCCTCTCTGAGACAGCTCTCTGGCAACACATTTAAGCCCGTATCAGAGTGTACGGTGGAGAGCTATCCACCGGTGGAAAGCTTTCCACCTCAAGTCAGAAAATAAGTGCAGGACATCATAGTACGCCACGGTGGAGTCCTATTCACCGTGACTGACTAGTCTAGATTGACCAATCAGTGAACGAGGTGGAGAGCCTGTCTGTCTGATAGTAAAAACTGAGAGATGTGTTGGGACTCGCGGTGGAAAGCTCTCCACCGCGAGGAATGATGTAACGTTGTAGTTTCATGACTCAAAAAGACTCGAAAAGACTACACCGCGGTGTAAAGCCTTCCACCGCCCAGGCGACTATGATGCCGGTTTTAGTCATTTATTTATGTTCACATAAGAGACACAATACAAGGACACAAATATTACAAGGTGCTGTAAATAATGTACAGTCAGCCAATCTTGGCCTAATATCCATTACCCACACACCCTTCAAGCGTACAAGTAGCAACGTCTTCGCTATGTTTGGCGGCTACCGATAGTGGAAGAGATTCCACAGAATTTTTCAAGCCATTTAGCTTTTTTTTCTTTTTTTTGCATTCTAAGTGGTTGGAAGCCTATTACAACCAATGTACATGTCCAAGGATGCCAAAGATGAACACAAGTAGATTGCAGTTATAGCCTAAAAATGAGATGGTTTGGAGGAGTGGCTGGTATTTAATGACTTGGTCATAAAGGCTTCCTCTAAGCTAGAATTAAAGGTGCAGACCACTTCAAGAATGGAAATTGATATGACAACAACAACATCTGGTGTTTTAGCAGAGAGAAGAGCAAATATTTCAGGATTTTCACAGACAAATACATTACCTGTGTCATATAATATCATTTTTTTGCACCAACATTCTGTCCATCTGTTGACAGCTAATCTCCGGCAACGCTGGCCCGATCAGCATGAAACTGTGCACACACACTTCCAGGATGCCAGAGTAGAACCTCTGCCCCACATGTTCTAGCATCAAATCATGGCCGATTTCTCAGACAGATTTTGTCCAAATATCATGCAAATCGGCACACATTCAGTAATGCGATCGAGACGCATCTGTCTGATTGTTCATATTCCATCCTGATTGGCTAAGATTGTCATCTAAAGTTTGCAGGAGTGGCTCATTTTAAGGAAAAAGATGCCTAAAATCCTGAACTCTGAAGGGATTGCTGTAAAGTGTGTGTGTGTGTGTGTGTGCGTGCGTGCGTGCGTGCGTGCCTGCGTGCGTGCGTGCGTGTTTGCGTGCGTGCGTGCGTGCGTGCGTGCGTGCGTGCGTGCGTGCGTGTACATACTGGTATATACAGCCCTGTACTGAGCAGTGAATCCTGCTCCAGAGATGCTTGCATCAGAGTGGAAGGTCACCAGCACCACGCTGCTGTTGCTGTTGACTGTAGGGGGCGCCACACTGCCACAGAACCTACACAAAACACAGCTTATAGATCTGCTATTTAAAACAAGAACAATAATTACACAGTAATTACATAGTCTTAATTCATAGGGCATAGCAGTGGGCGTGGTTTACTGTTGCCACAAAAAAAAATCGTCCATTAATTTTTTGATATACCCTGTATCATGTCATAATGTGACATAGCTCTGTTTATGGAATGCTGTACCCCCTCCAACTGTATATTATGTTCCCCATTTTCAATTGTTTTGAGCGGTCTTGGCTTTGTCCGGTCAAAAACCAACACATTCAAAAATGTCCGGGCTTAAGTAAACTGAAGCATAGCCTTCAATGTCAGGCCTAGATCCTGGCACAAAGAGCTCAAAGTTTGTTGTCTGGCCGAAAACCTGGGAGAAAAACACGTCTGCCACAAAGTTTGCTTTACGCCAGGGTCCCAATAGTCAAGCTTTGCAGGACAGGTTGTGATTGGCTTGTGGGATGATTAAAGAAATAAAAATTCATATAGCCTGAATAGGACCCCTTACTTCACACTAGGTGTAAACAATATCCGGGGTCTGTCCGGGATCTGAATCGTGGCCTACAGCACATCTGGCCCACATTCTGACACAAATGGCTCAAGGTTTGTAGTCGCCTCATCCCAAATTAGCCAATTAACTAATAATAAATACATCAGGCTTAGATATGTCCTACATCCTCACACAAACAGTCTGAAGTTTGTTGACCAGTCGAAAACATGTTCTAAAATGTCCGAGCTTATTGATGTACAGTACGCCACTGACCAAGCTTTGCAGGACGCATTGTGAGTAATTGGCTACGCTTGCTGACATTAACTCATAAATAGCACCCCTCACTACACATAGATGTAAAAAATGTCCAGTCCCGAAAGATGTCTGGACCAGATGTACAGTAGGCTATGAAAGGTGGCCTACAGTACATCCAGCTAGATCTGGCCTTCTGACACATATGGCTTAATGTTTTGTTGTGCGCCCAATCACAATTGAGTATAGCAATCACAACATGACCCTTAATGAAATTAAATCATAAACAGCACCGCTCACAACGTATGTTCTCTCATACCAATAAAGCTCCTTTGAATTGAAATTTAATTCAGTTAATGTGGGGGTCCGTCCCTGATGTTCCGATGAACCGACCTGGTGACCGTGGAGCTGTGGTCGCTCTGCTCCCGGACCTCCAGCCAGTCGAACAGGCAGGGGGAGGGGCCCTCCACGGCCAGGGAGGAAACGTGGATCTGGACCAGAGCGGGCGGCTGGACCCGGATCACCCACACGCACTGGGAGTTGGGCGGGTAGGAGCCGGGGTGGTTGGGAGAGCTGAAGCTGCCTTCCGGGTCACTCAGGATACCCCCACATCCTGAGGAGATGATAATACGTTTTTTTTACCCTCCCCCTGACCATTCTATTGTAAATACCTTTTATTTTTCATAGGTTTTTCCTCTTTTTTTTTTTACAACTGTTTTTATGATGATATCTTCTGTACTATGTTCTATCCGTCCGTGCATTCGATGTTATATGAGTTTAAATAAAGAATCTTAATGTAAACAAGCCTCAGCTTACCTGAGCGTATCCTTTCAGTTGACCATGTACAAGTGAACTGTACTGTCATGAAACTGTACCTTTTCCTATGCAAACTTCTAATAAATACTTCAATTCAATCAATCAATAAATCAATCAATAAACGTATCTCAAGAACTGATCGGAACGCTTTTTTTCCATTTTAAACTGTTTAAATGCTGCAATGTTGGATACAAATTGATAGTCTTACAATCAATTCTTTGATTAGATACTGTAGATTGATATGAGCAGGTGCGATGAGTCTTTGATTAGACAGCGGTCTGTTATTGAGTTCAGAGGTCATTATTCAAAAAAGAATGGACCAAATAATAGACCAATCAAGCAGTCGACCAAGCCGTGCTATAAGGAGCATTAATATACTTTCCCCTACGGGTTTGGGGGGTGGGGCTGCGTCCCGCGGGCAGGGGGGACGCGGTGACGCCCCCCACACTGCTGTTGGAGAGGACGGGGACGGTGTGGGACACCCCTCCCCCTCCCAGGGGGTCCACAGGACTGACAGAGACCACCTCCCCTCCACCCAGCTCCTGACCGCTCAGCTCTGAAACACACAGGAGAACAACAGCATGTCATGTGACGATTTCCTTAGGCCTGACAAACGTCAAATAAATTATTATTAAGAAATTACAAAAACAAATATGTTACTGGTACATACTGTACATGTACTGTACTACGCAAGAAATGTGTTCCCTGCCTGAATGGGTTAAGACCTGGTGCCTTCTAAATCCTTCTAAGGTTTTTGAAAAACCTAAGTTTCTATGTCGCAAACCTTTTCATGTCAAGGACCCCTAGAATTATATGTACTTGGCCGCGGAAAAATAGCATGCAGATCTACAAGCTCACAACGAGCTGCACCACAAAGTAATGTGAGCTTGTAGATCAGCAATGCTTTGGTGCATGACACACAGCACGCAACTATATGTATAAATCATGTTTACTCTAATTCCAGTCTAATCCTAAACCACAACCTGAATCCTTTCCTTATCCTAAACAATCTCACAACTATAAAAACACACACAGAATGGGTTTGCCGCTCGTACATCACGATCTGACATCACTACGATGTCAGGTGAACCACACTAACAGAATTCCTTTTATATTCTATTCTATATTAAGCCCATATCTAACAGGACTTCATGTGGGAATGCCCATATACCGTATGGAGGCCACATCGGCCACATACCACACTAGTAACAGAATCCATATATGGCCAAGACAGGGATCTCCATGTATGGGCATAAAAGGGTATGATGTCAGATGTCATAGACATCATAGTACTTTCACATAACGAATAACTGAGTAAGCATGTTTGGGCTCTCACAGCATATCTTCATAAACAGTATACGGATCTCCATGGGTACCAGGGGTCTCCATATATGGGTAACCGGTCCGATATACATCACTGGCCCGAAGGCCAAGACATGACGCCCTGAGGCGTCTTACTAGTATAGTGTGTGTGTGTGTGTGTGTGTGCGTGCGTGCGTGCGTGTGTGTGTGTGCGTGTGCGTGCACGTGTGCGTGTGTGTGTGTGTGCGTGTTGGACTCACGTGTGAGGATGATGACCACAGTGAGACCCAGGGCCGCTATGAGGAACACAACGGCGGCGGAGACTAGCAGCGCCCCCAGACCACACCCTGACCACACCCGGAACCGCAGCGCACACACCCGGAACACACCCTGAGCTGCTGGGAGGGAGCAGCCGGAGCACACACATACACACGTATTGATTTTGGCAGCACATTTTTATATACTTACAGCTAATCTTTATATCAGGGGTCTTCAACATTTTCACACCAAGGACCCCTTAGTTGAGAGAGAGATGAAGCAGGGACCCCCGCAACCTTTTCATAGATTCCATATAATTTAATTGTTTGACAGCACAATCATCAGTGTATTTTGGATTCGTGTCAATTTGTGTTTTCAGATATTTAACCACTTGGACCGTCAATACTTAATAAACTTGACCTTTCACTCTGTACTTAGTCTGCTCTTTTTCCCCTCTACACCAAAGCCCTTTGCCAAAAATAGCCGATCTACAAGCTCACAATGCCTCGCAGTGCAAGGCGTTGTGAGCTTGTAGATCTGCTATTTTTGGCTAAAGGTCTCAGAATATGGACACTAGGGTTCAAGTGGTTAATATAAAAAAAGGAGAAAAAACTTTTCTACCACACAAAGATTTGGAGGACCCCATGTAGTAACTCTGAGGACCCCCTAGGGTCCCAGACCCTCTGTTGAAGACCCCTGCTTATACTTGGGAGGACTTTGGCATTCTTACAATTCTTTGGCATTTTTAACTGCAGCTTAGAGACAAAAAATAGCATGCAGATCTACAAGCTCACAGCGTGCTGCACCGCAAGGTAATGTGAACTGGTAGATCAGCAGTTCTTTGGTGCATGGTGCAACTATGTATAAATCATGTTTTACTCTAATTCCAGTCTAATCCTAATCCCATAGCACAACCTGAATCCTTATCCTGACCTAAACAATCTCACGTAGAGAAATACCTACACACACACACACACACACACACACACACACACACACACACACACACACACACACACACACACACACACACACACACACACACACACACACACACATTATCGAGGACCAATTAAATTGATAGTGTAAAGATGAGGTTGCAAATGGGTGGGTGATCTTATAGCATAAGGGTCCTTTTGGTTCCACTTGTGAGTATAGGTGATAAAGATTCAAGATTTTGTTACATCTTGATAACCACTAGTAGCATAATATGTAAGTATAGTATATATTGCTTATTATGAACAATAGTAACTGCTTCCAGAAGGTAGTTAGTTGTAAAAATGGGGGAAAAGGATTGATAACATTGAACACTCGAGAGACAGTATTGCAGATAAGAATGCCACCATCTATTGAAATTGAAATCAAGAATTGGGCGCCCGCTGGCCTACTGGTCTGGTCCAGGTGCATACCACTTTAATAGGCATTG
Source organism: Nannobrachium achirus (assembly GCF_963921795.1). Classification (NCBI taxonomy): domain Eukaryota; kingdom Metazoa; phylum Chordata; class Actinopteri; order Myctophiformes; family Myctophidae; genus Nannobrachium; species Nannobrachium achirus. The sequence goes on along the minus strand of NC_137817.1, from coordinate 58,593,370 downwards.
CCACATAGGCATGGATGCCTGGCGGCATCGCCGGTTCAATTCCCGATCCGGACGACCTTTGCCGCGTGTCACTCCCAATCTCTCCCCCCATTTCCTTCCAGTCTACTGTCCTGTCAATAAAGGCATAAAAAGCCCCAAAACAAACCTTAAAAAAAATAATAATAAATGAATTAAGAAAAGTGAATAGACATCGGGTCGACCTCAGAGTTGAAATTACTTATTAGCATGAAATTACTTGGTATTTGGTTTCCCAACTTGTAGCAGTAGCAGCAACAACAATGGAAAACAAGAAAATTATACAGAATTCAATGTCATTTATCAAGTTTCAACACTCGCCAATCCCACATCATTCACTTCACAAGTTCAGGCCATGAGGTCACCGGAGAGCTACAAGGCGATTGGCTGACTCACTTGCCGCTGCCGGTTTGATTGGCTCTGGGGTGGAGGAGGCGGTCCTGAATCCTTCCACACGGTCCTCTCGCTCCCCCTCCAGCTCAAAGGCGGGATTGCAGAACACATTCTGTATGTGTGTGTAGTAGAAGAAAAGTACAATGTAAAAGTATAATACAATTATCGGTGCATGTCATTGGACAATAAGTCGTTCCTATAGTTGCCACTGTCACTCACCCAGTGGTGTAAAGTAACTAAGTACACTGTACTTTTGAGGTATTTGTACTTTCCTAGTATTTCCGGCTTTCAGTACTTTTACGTTTACTTCTACTCCACTATATCTCACTTAGTAGTTACTGTGTATATTTGATTATAATAATTACAAAACATACATTAACCACTTAAGCCCTATACCTATACATTTCGG